>NC_086126.1:21276020-21328487 GCF_963921235.1 Mobula hypostoma | reverse complement strand
CAGGAGGTGGAGCGGACTGAGTTACAGTATGGGGCAGGAGGTGGAGGGGACTGAGGTACAGTATGGGGCAGGAGGTGGAGGACACTGAGGTACAGTATGGGGCAGGAGGTGGAGGACACTGAGGTACAATATGGGGCAGGAGGTGGAGGACACTGAGGTACAGTATGGGGCAGGAGGTGGAGGAGACTGAGGTATAGTATGGGGCAGGAGGTGGAGGGGACTGAGGTACAGTATGGGGCAGGAGGTGGAGGAGACTGAGGTACTGTATGGGGCAGGAGGTGGAGGGGGCTGAGTTACAGTATGGGGCAGGAGGTGGAGGGGACTGAGGTACAGTATGGGGCAGGAGGTGGAGGGGACTGAGGTACAGTATGGGGCAGGAGGTGGAGCGGACTGAGTTACAGTATGGGGCAGGAGGTGGAGGGGACTGAGGTACAGTATGGGGCAGGAGGTGGAGGACACTGAGGTACAGTATGGGGCAGGAGGTGGAGGGCAGGAGGTGGAGCTGAGGTACAGTATGGGGCAGGAGGTGGAGGACACTGAGGTACAGTATGGGGCAGGAGGTGGAGGAGACTGAGGTATAGTATGGGGCAGGAGGTGGAGGGGACTGAGGTACAGTATGGGGCAGGAGGTGGAGGAGACTGAGGTATAGTATGGGGCAGGAGGTGGAGGGGACTGAGGTACAGTATGGGGCAGGAGGTGGAGGGGACTGAGGTACAGTATGGGGCAGGAGGTGGAGGGGACTGAGGTATAGTATGGGGCAGGAGGTGGAGGGGACTGAGGTACAGTATGGGGCAGGAGGTGGAGGGGACTGAGATACATTATGGGTCAGGAGGTGGAGGGGACTGAGGTACAGTATGGGGCAGGAGGTGGAGGGGACTGAGGTACAGTATGGGGCAGGAGTTGGAGGACACTGAGGTATAGTATGGGGCAGGAGGTGGAGGACACTGAGGTACAGTATGGGGCAGGAGGTGGAGGACACTGAGGTACAGTATGGGGCAGGAGGTGGAGGGGACTGAGGTACAGTATGGGGCAGGAGGTGGAGGGGACTGAGGTACAGTATGGGGCAGGAGGTGGAGGGGACTGAGGTACAGTATGGGGCAGGAGGTGGAGGGGACTGAGGTACAGTATTGGTCAGGAGGTGGAGGGGACTGAGGTACTGTACGGGGCAGGAGGTGGAGGACACTGAGGTAAATGATGGGGCAGGAGGTGGAGGGGACTGAGGTACAGTATGGGGCAGGAGGTGGAAGGGATTGAGGTACAGTATGGGGTAGGAGGTGGAGGGGACTGAGGTACAGTATGGGGCAGGAGGTGGAGGGGACTGAGGTAAATGATGGGGCAGGAGGTGGAGGACACTGAGGTACAGTGTGGGGCAGGAGGTGGAGGGGACTGAGTTACAGTATGGGGCAGGAGGTGGAGGAGACAGAGGTACAGTATGGGGCAGGAGGTGGAGGGGACTGAGGTACAGTATGGGGCAGGAGGTGGAGGAGACTGAGATACAGTATGGGGCAGGAGGTGGAGGACACTGAGGTACAGTATGGGGCAGGAGGTGGAGGGGACTGAGGTACAGTATGGGGCAGGAGGTGGAGGGGACTGAGGTAAATGATGGGGCAGGAGGTGGAGGGGACTGAGATACAGTATGGGGCAGGAGGTGGAGGGCACTGAGGTACAGTATGGGGCAGGAGGTGGAGGGGACTGAGGTACAGTATGGGGCAGGAGGTGGAGGGGACTGAGGTACAGTATGGGGCAGGAGGTGGAGGGGACTGAGGTACAGTATGGGGCAGGAGGTGGAGGGCACTGAGGTACAGTATGGGGCAGGAGGTGGAGGGGACTGAGGTACAGTATGGGGCAGGAGGTGGAGGGGACTGAGGTACAGTATGGGGCAGGAGGTGGAGGGGACTGAGGTACAGTATGGGGCAGGAGGTGGAGGGGACTGAGGTACAGTATGGGGCAGGAGGTGGAGGGGACTGATGTACAGTGCGGGGCAGGAGGTGGAGGGGACTGAGGTACAGTATGGGGCAGGAGGTGGAGGGGACTGAGGTACAGTATGGGGCAGGAGGTGGAGGGGACTGAGGTACAGTATGGGGCAGGAGGTGGAGGGGACTGAGGTACAGTATGGGGCAGGAGGTGGAGGGGACTGAGGTACAGTATGGGGCAGGAGGTGGAGGGCACTGAGGTACAGTATGGGGCAGGAGGTGGAGGGGACTGAGGTACAGTATGGGTCAGGAGGTGGAGAGGACTGAGGTACAGTACGGGGCAGGAGGTGGAGGGGACTGAGGTACTGTATGGGGCAGGAGGTGGAGGGGACTGATGTACAGTGCGGGGCAGGAGTTGGAGAGGTGTTGGCCAGCAGAACACAGCGAGCTTATTGCATCTCCTCACCGAACACAGCGATGTCGACATTGATGTAGGCCACTGCCCTCTGGGTGAGGATCCGGTAGAACTCCTGTGATGGGGAGACGTCAAACTGATGTCAGTTCAAATGAGGAAACCCTATACCCTCCAAAACACTTCTACCCCCTCACTTACATCTGCGTGCGCACACACACACACACACACACACACACACACACACACACTGTCCCACCCACAACTCCACAGAGTTATCCACATTCCCAAAAATACTTCTCCCCACCTCACCTGCATCTACACACAAACCCACAAACAGACACACACTACCCACCCTCAACCCCAACAACAACTCCACATACCCATCCACAGCACCACCAACAGCCCCACGTGAACACCTCCATGCTCCCTCACGTAATATACCTCCAGCCCCTGCCCCCTCCCCCCCAGAGTCAAAACCACAGCTGCACACACCAGCTAATTCTACAGATCCTTCAAAGTTGCCATGCAAGTTGAGAGGGTGGTTAAAAGGGCAAATGGGGTTTTGGCCTTCATCAGTCAGTGGGTTGAGTTCAAGATCTACAACATCATGTCGCAGCTCTGTAAACCCAGGTCCGACCACACTTGGAATATTGTGTTCATTTCTGGTGGATGTGGAAGCTTTAAAGCGGGTGCAGAGGAGATTTACCAGGACACTGCCTGGATTAGAGAGGGTGCAGAGGAGATTTACCAGGATGCTGCCTGGATTAGAGAGGGTGCAGAGGAGATTTACCAGGATACTGCCTCGATTAGAGAGGGTGCAGAGGAGATTTACCAGGTTGCTGCCTGGATTGGAGAGGGTGCAGAGGAGATTTACCAGGATGCTGCCTGGATTAGAGAGGGTGCAGAGGAGATTCACCAGAATGCTGCCTGGATTAGAGAGGGTGCAGAGGAGATTTACCAGGATGCTGCCTGGATTAGAGAGGGTACAGAGGAGATTTACCAGGATACTGCCTCGATTAGAGAGGGTGCAGAGGAGATTCACCAGGATGCTGCCTGGATTAGAGAGGGTGCAGAGGAGATTTACCAGGTTGCTGCCTGGATTAGAGAGGGTGCAGAGGAGATTTACCAGGATGCTGCCTGGATTAGAGAGGGTGCAGAGGAGATTCACCAGGATGCTGCCTGGATTAGAGAGGGTGCAGAGGAGATTTACCAGGATGCTGCCTGGATTAGAGAGGGTACAGAGGAGATTTACCAGGATACTGCCTCGATTAGAGAGGGTGCAGAGGAGATTCACCAGGATGCTGCCTGGATTAGAGAGGGTGCAGAGGAGATTTACCAGGATGCTGCCTGGATTAGAGAGGGTGCAGAGGAGATTTACCAGGATGCTGCCTGGATTAGAGAGGGTGCAGAGGAGATTCACCAGGATGCTGCCTGGATTAGAGAGGGTGCAGAGGAGATTTACCAGGATGCTGCCTGGATTAGAGAGGGTGCAGAGGAGATTTACCAGGATGCTGCCTGGATTAGAGAGGGCGCAGAGGAGATTTACCAGAATGCTGCCTGGATTAGAGAGGATGCAGAGGATATTCACCAGAAGGCTGCCTGGATTAGAGAGGGTGCAGAGGAGATTTACCAGGATGCTGCCTGGATTAGAGAGGGTGCAGAGGAGATTCACCAGGATGCTGCCTGGATTAGAGAGGGTGCAGAGGAGATTTACCAGGATGCTGCCTGGATTAGAGAGGGTGCAGAGGAGATTTACCAGGATGCTGCCTGGATTAGAGAGGGTGCAGAGGATATTCACCAGGACGCTGCCTGGATTAGAGAGGGTGCAGAGGAGATTTACCAGAACGCTGCCTGGATTAGAGAGGGTGCAGAGGACATTCACCACGATGCTATCTGGATTAGAGGGGGTGCAGAGGAGATTTACCATGGCGATGCCTGGATTAGAGAGGGTGCAGAGGAGATTTACCAGGATGCTGCCTGGATTAGAGAGGGTGCAGAGGAGATTTACCAGGATGCTGCCTGGATCAGAAAGTGTGCAGAGGAGATTCACCAGGATGCTGCCTGGATTAGAGAGGGCGCAGAGGAGATTCACCAGGATGCTGCCTGGATTAGAGAGGGTGCAGAGGAGATTTACCAGGATGCTGCCTGGATCAGAAAGTGTGCAGAGGAGATTCACCAGGATGCTGCCTGGATTAGAGAGGGCGCAGAGGAGATTCACCAGGATGCTGCCTGGATTAGAGAGGGTGCAGAGGAGATTCACCAGGATGCTGCCTGGATTAGAGAGGGTGCAGAGGAGATTCACCAGGGTGCTCTCTGGATTAGAGAGCATGCCCTATGTTGCAAGATTGATCAAGCTTGGCCTTTCTCTTTGGAGTGAAGGAGGATGAGAGGTGTCTTGATAGAGCTGTACAAGATGATAAGAGGCATAGATAGCGTGGATAGTGTTTTGAATGCCCTTGAATGGAAAATCCTACCAAAAGTAGTGGATACAGCTCAGTCCATCCCTGGTAAATCTCTCCACACCATTGAGCACATCTACATGAAACACTGTCATAAAAAATCAGCATCCATCATCAGGGACCCCCACCACCCAGGACATGCTCTCTTCTCTCTGCTGCCATCAGAAAGGAGGTACAGGAGCCTCAGGTCCCACACCACCAGGTTCAGGAACAGTTATTACCCCTCAACCATCAGGCTCCTGAACCAGTGAGGATAACCTCAACTCTGAACTGATTCCATCGGGAAGGAGGTACAGGAGCCTCAGTTCCCACACCACCAGGTTCAGGAACAGCTATTACCCCTCAACCATCAGGCTCCTGAACCAGTGAGGATAACCTCAACTCTGAACTGATTCCATCGGGAAGGAGGTACAGGAGCCTCAGGTCCCACACCACCAGGTTCAGGAACAGTTATTACCCTCAACCATCAGGCTCCTGAACCAGAGGGGATAACCTCACTCAACTTCACTTGTCCCATCACTGAACTGTTCCCACAACCTATGGACTCACTTTCAAGGACCTCTCATCTCATGTTCTCGATATTTATTGTTTATTTGTGCATTTATTTTTTTTGTATTTGCACAGTTTGTTGTCTGATAGAGGTGTATAAGATGATGAGAGGCATTGATCGTGTGGATAGTCAGAGGCTTTTTCCCAGGGCTGAAATGTTTGCCACAAGAGGGCACAGGTTTAAGGTGCTGGGGAGTAGGTACAGAGGAGATGTCAGGGGTAAGTTTTTTACTCAGAGAGTGGTGAGTGCGTGGAATGGGCTGCCGGTGACAGTGCTGGAGGTGATACGATAGGGTCTTTTTAGAGTCGTTTGGAAAGGTACATGGAGCTTGGAAAACTAGAGGGCTATGGGTAAGCCTAGTAATTTCTAAGGTTGGGACATGTTCGGCACAACTTTGTGGGCCGAAGGGCCTGTATGGTGCTGTAGGTTTTCTATGTTTCTGTGTTTTGCACCTGTTGGGTGCCATCTTTCACTGATTCCGTTGTGTTCCTTGTATTTACTGTGAATGCCCGCAAGGAAAGGAATCTCAGGGTTGTATATTGTGACATATATGTACTTTGATAATAAATTTACTGTGGACTTTGAACTTTTCCCCAGGGTGGCAAATAGAGAGGAATTAATGTTAAGGTGAGTAGAGGAAGGGTTTGGGAGGTAGAAGTTTTCCAGGGAGACTGGTGGGTGTCTGTACCACACTGTCAGGGGGTGGTGGTAGAACCAGATACATTAGAGACATGAATGACACTCAAGGAAAAACTCTGGGGTTATGTGCTGTCCATTCTGCCTATTCCTTTCTAATCTTGGACACCTTGATCAAGTCACATCTCACATCTTCTTTTGCTCGCCTGAGAAAAGCCCAAGATCACACAGCCTTTCCTCACAACACATGCAGCAGTACTGGGCAAAAGTCTTGGACACATATTTATAGCTCGGGCGCCTAAGATCTTTGCACGGTACTGTAGTGATTTTATGTATTGTACTGTACTGCTGCCACAAAAAAAAACAGATTTCATGATGTACGTAGGTGAGTGATGATAAACCTGATCGGTATTCAGGATGAGGTAGTGAGTTGGATTAGACATGGGCTTTGTGAGAGAAGCCAGAGAGCAGTGGAAGATGGCTGCCTCTCTGACGGGAGGCTAGTGGAGTGCCACAGGGATTGGTGCCAGGTCCGTTGTTGCTTGCCATCTATATCAATGACCTTGGCACATGGCCAAGTGGTTAAGGCGTCAGTCTAGTGATCTGAAGGTCGTTAGTTCGAGCCTCAGCTGAGGCAGCGTGTTGTGTCCTTGAGCAAGGCACTTAACCACACATTGCTCTGCGATGGCACCGGTGCCAAGCTGTACTGGCCCTGGTGCCCTTCCCTTGGACAACATCGGTGGCATGGAGAGGGGAGACTTTCAGCATGGGCAACGCCAGTCTTCCACACAACCTTGCCTAGGCCTGCACCCTGGAAGCCTTCCAAGGCGCAAATCCATGGTCTCACGAGACTAACGGATGCCTATATATCAATGATCTGGATGATAATGTGGTTAACCGGATCAGCAAATTTTCAGATGACACCAAGATCGGGGGTATAGTGGACAGCGAGGAAAACTTGCAGAGGGATCTGGACCAGCTGGATAAATGTGCTGAGAAATGGCAGATGGTACTTAATGCAGACAAGTGATTCCTACCTACAGGGAACATGTAAGTAATGTTGAAAGAGTGCAGAGAAAATTTACAAAAATGTTGCAAAGACTTGAGGACCTGGGCTATAAGGAAAGATTGAATAGGCTAGGACTTTATTCCTTGACTGCAGAAGGTCGAGAGGAGATTTGATAAAATTATGAGGGGTATAGATAGGGTAAATTCAAGCAGGCTTTTTCTACTGAGGTTGGGTGCGACTGTCAGAGGTCATGGGTTAAGAGTGAAAGGTGAAATGTTTAAGGGGAACATGAGGGGAAACTTCTTCACTCAGAGGGTGGTGAGAGTGTGGGACGAGCTGCCAGCATAGGTGGTTGATGTAATTTTGATTTCAACGTTTAAGAGAAGTTTGGATGGATGGGAGAGGTATGGAAGGCTATGGTCCCGCTGTAGGTTGATGCGAGTGGGCAGTTGGATGGGAATGGTTTTGTGTGGATTAGATGGGCTGAAGGGCCTGTTTCTGTGCTGTACTTTTGCATGACTCAGTGATTCTGATATGGGTTTCTATTGTGGACTGAGAGTGGGAAGGGGGCAGGGAGAGGGGAATCATGGTTGGGTAAAGGGGAAGGGAGAGGGGAGGGAGTGGGAAGCACCAGAGAGACATTCTGTAATGATCAATAAACCAATTGTTTGGAATCAAATGACCTTGCCTGGTGTCTCAGGGCTGGGTGTGTCTGTACCCACCCCTGACACTCCTTCTCTGTCACCTGTCCCTCACCCCTCCCACAGTGCCCCACCCTCATCATTCCCACATCCTTTGTTCCCACCAGATCTACAAACTTGCTCTCAGCTCCACGTTGACAAACACAGGACTGTGCAAAGGTTTTAGGCACCCTAGCGATACACCCTAGCGATCACGTTAGCCGCGATGAAAATGCAAGGATACAATGGTACTCAGTTTGTGGACCCCTCCGTGCGCGAGGGAACATGTTGAGTTACCGGATCCTCACAGGGACCTTACCTCCGTCCACTCCGTGGAGCCGATGAGCCCAAACTCCTCCGCGCCCCAGCTGCCGAATATGATCGAGCGACGCGGGCGCCATATCCCTGCAACAGAAAGCAGGTGTCAGGCGCTCCTAGGTCACCCTGGGGCAAGGTGTAGCACCTGCTTAGCCCCCGATCAGGGTCACGTGAAGCTGTGGGATCAGGTGGTGGATGGTCGTATGAGCAGCCGGTGCAGATCAGAAGTCCTGGTTATGTGACCACTGACACCAGGCAGACAATCTCTGAAGGGTATTGATAATGACTGGGGTCACCCGTCTTGTAAAGACACTGCCCAGAAGACAGTGATGGCAAACCACTTGTGCAGAAAAATTTGCCAAGGACAATCATGGTCATGGGGCTCAGGAGGATAATACGTCAGCCATGATGGAATGGACAGCAGATGTGAGGGGCCGAATGGCCTCACTCTACTCCTGTGTCTTATGGTCTCAAGGCTCTCCTGTAACAGACGAGCAGCACATGCCTCCTGTGTCTGTTGGGCGTTTCCTGTAGCCGCAGAGGGGTATAATGACAAGGTTTAGGAGATATTGTACGTGGAGGGGAGAGGTTTAGAGTGATGGGGTGTATGGGATTAGCATGGACACGCATTGCGGTCGGACGGATGCTCCGCCATCACTCACCATCCTTCACCATCTTGCCCAGGACCCTGCTGATCTCCAGCATCACCGCCGTCCCGCTGCTGGGGTCGATCGCGCCATGCACCCAGCTGTCCCGGTGATTCCCGTAAATGACATAGCGGTCTGTAAACGAGAGGACAGAGCCTCAGCGGCGAGACCCGGCTACGGACTGCGCTGGTCCAGTTCAACGGTCCACCGGGATTAACACGGTCCCAGCTTCGCTCCTCACACACCACCCCTTAGCCTTCCCCATTCTGACCGCTGGCCATGCCTTCAGCTGCCCACATCCTAAGCTTCTGATACCTAAACCCAAACCTCCTCTCCGAGGTACGTCCCACATCTTGTTGGGAACATAGCCCAGTCCGCCACACAAACCAGCATCCCCTCCACCACGGGCTGCTCCCTCCCCACCATCGGTAACATCCACCGGGGGATTTCCTGCCTCAAAAAGGCAAAACCAGTTATCAAACATCCTCACCATCTGGGCCAGGGCACCTTCTCTCATCTCCATCGGGCACGAGGAAGTCCCACACCATCCCTTCATCAAACATCCTCACCATCTGGGCCAGGGCACGAGGAAGTCCCACACCATCCCTTTATCAAACATCCTCACCATCTGGGCCAGGGCACCTTCTCACATCTCCACTGGGCACAAGGACATCCCACACCATCCTTTCATCAAACATCCCCACCATCTGCCAGGGCACCTTCTCACAGCTCCACAGGGCACGAGGACATCCCACACCATCCCTTCATCAAACATCCACACCAGGAACTCACAAGCCTCTGCACCACGAGAAGGATTTACTCCTTGGAGAAGACATTGTCGTCAGCACCGAGGGCACCAGACCCCTCCCCCTGGGTAGCTGCCTCACTCCCTGTCTGTTCCCACCCCCCTGAAACCCATACCTCTCCAGGACTCCGATCGGATCGACCGCCGCCCCCCCGGCCCACCTCCGGGAACTGAACAAACCCACCTGGCTCCACGTTCCCGCGGATAATTCCGATCACGTTGTCTGACGGCTTCACCTCCCGCTTGTTGAAGACGCTGACGTGCACATCGCTGTGGGAGAGAAGCCCACCCGTCAACACCTGCTGGTTCTCCCTCCGCGCTAACGGTAGAGTTGGGTAATTGCAGGGGGAGGCCGCGGTGCTTGACCCGAGCGAGTGCGAGGCATTGCGCTTGAATCCCCATTACGCCTGGACCCGAGGGGCCAGTGTCCGTCTGGGCAGGTTAGCTGGAGCTGTAGGGGAGGGGCTGAACTAGTGTGGCAGGGGGACGGGGAACTGAGTGATGGGCCCAGGATGGGGCTGCTGGTTTTCAAGCAGAGGCAGTGTCGAGAAGGATTGTAGTCAGCGGCCAAAGCCATAACGGGTGACGAAGCCGTTATATTTGGATGCACACAGTATATGAAATAAGGTAGATGAACTTGTAGCATGGTTATAGATTGGCATGTGTGATGTTGTGGATATCACCGAGTCGTGGCTAAAAGAAGATCAAGTTGGGAGCTTAACATCCAAGGACACAGCTTGTATCAAAAGGACAGGCCGATAAGCAGAGGGGGTGGGGTGACTCTGTTGGTAAAAAAATGAAATCAAATCCTTATGTAAAGCCCCAGTTATGATTTTTATTGCCGTGCAGTCAGTATTTCATTTCAGCCGTTCTGTAAGAGCAGCCTGTTTGGGTCTGAGCTGAGATAAGAGGATTTGGTGTTCAGCTTAGGAATGGGGTGTCAGCCAGTCGGGATGGTGGAGCTGGGAGACAGTTCTAGAGGACGCTGGGCGGAGAGGTCTTTGTTGGCGGGAGCTGGGAGAAGAGGAGGGGAGATGATGGAGGATGCCGTCCCTGTTGTGCAGGGTGCTTTGTGCAGATGAATGGCTTCCAGGAGGCAAGACCAATACTCCCATGGGAGAACCCATTTGTTCAAGATCGGTTTCGAACAACCTTCGGAAGGTGGTGTGTGCTTTCGCGCAGACGGAGAGTCCAGCGCGAGTTACAAAGAAGTTCAAGATTTGAGCTCCGCCATGCACATGTGACTGTTTAAGTATAATGGGCCCTTTCTGTTTTATCTTTCCTTTAATAACTGTTTGCTTAAGTTAACATTTTAAAATATAGTTCTGATTAATTGTATCCAGTGCACAACCTGTTATTTCTTGCCGGGGCAGTAAATTACACAACAATCACCCAAACTGGGGTAGGCGAGGCATCCCAACCTCACAGATTTGGAGGGACCAAAGTCCGATACACCCAAGACGTACGAAGCTGGAGAAAGGTGGGTTTCTCACCGTGGAGTCCGGTGGCTGTTAGCAAGGGACCAACGGGCCTCATTTCCAGAGGTGCCCAGTAATAGGGGGTTTCACTTGAAAAGAGGTGATATGGCATCAGAAGATGCAGAATCATTGTGTGTAGAGTTAAGGGACTGCAAGGGTCAAAAGACCCTGATGGGAGTTATATACAGGCCTCTGAAGTCAATCCTGTAGGCATTGTGAATTAATCAAGGAGCATAGCAAGTGCTCCTTGCTCCTGTTTGGGTGACCCATGGAAACCGGCAGCACCAGAGCACTGCATTCGCAATGGCCATTGGATTGACTTCGACAGCACAAAACTACTGTACCACACCAATGGCATTTGGGATCCCCTGGTGAAGAAAGCCATTGAAATAAAACTGGAGGAAAATAATTTTAACAAAGATGAAGGTCTTGCTCTAAGTAAGAACTGGGATTCAATTGTAAACAAGATGGGAAAGAGGAAACCTGATTGGATGAGGACTGACCAATCAGGAGTGATGGATGACGGGGGTATAAATACCACCGGACTAGACATGGCCAGGCATCATCCCTGATTGGATGAGGACTGACCAATCAGGAGGGATGGACGATGGAGGTATAAATACCACTGGACTTGACATGGCCAGACATCATCCCTGAAGAGGATGGCAGAGTTTGTCATTGAAACGTCGTTTATTATCTACACTTGTACCCGGCTGGAAGCCCAAGAAGTGTTTGTTCATGTTCTTGTTCTTCATGTGTATTTTTATGCTCCAGACTAACAGTAATTTTGTTCTCCTTTACACCTGCATGCTGAAGAATGACAATAGACAGTCTGGAGTTTTGCATCTTGAGGTTGTTGCCAGTATGATGTGCTTGCTCTGACTGGCTGTGACAGTGAGCGTAAGGGTCAGGAGATCGTGTGACAGAGCCGGTTAGGTGTTGGTGAGAGGCTGTGCTCGGCCATTACAGGGCGGATATGGAGGCTTCGGAGAGTGCACAGAAGGGGTTCACCAGACTAGATGGGATCGCACCGGTTTGGGACAGGCTCAAGATCAATGGGCCAAATGGTTGCCCTGTGTGCCGCAAGAGAGCTGAGATTCATCGTCGGGTGAACGAGAGGAAGAGGACACTGACCTGGTTGTGAAGGAGCTCTGATTTGTGAATCCGGGTCCCAGCCGGTACATGCAGCCGAGCCCTCCCTGCCAATGGCTTGGGGCTTCAACTCCACCCAGGGCACTGTGAGAAAACACAATCGACCTCAGCATCAGGCGCAAGAGTAGGGCAGCCACAGATCTCCAGAGCACAGTTAGAGAGCAACACAGCACCTACACAGGCTCGTCGACCCACCGACACCATGCTGAGACTCAAGAGACTGCAGGTGCCCGAATGTGACGCAAAAAGTCAGACATCAGGAAGCTGAGCGGGTCGAGCAGCGTCAGTCTCTGTCACTATTCCCACTCTCCCCTCCTCCGTCTGTCCATCACTCCCCCTCACCTGATCCACCCGTCACCTCCCAGTCTCTGTCACTATTCCCACTCTCCCCTCCTCCGTCTGTCCATCACTCCCCCTCACCTGATCCACCCGTCACCTCCCAGTCTCTGTCACTATTCCCACTCTCCCCTCCTCCGTCTGTCCATCACTCCCCCTCACCTGATCCACCCGTCACCTCCCAGTCTCTGTCACTATTCCCACTCTCCCCTCCTCCGTCTGTCCATCACTCCCGCTCACCTGATCCACCCGTCACCTCCCAGTCTCTGTCACTATTCCCACTCTCCCCTCCTCCGTCTGTCCATCACTCCCCCTCACCTGATCCACCCATCACCTCCCAGTCTCTGTCACTATTCCCACTCTCCCCTCCACCGTCTGTCCGTCACTCCCCCTCACCTGATCCACCCGTCACCTCCCAGTCTCTGTCACTATTCCCACTCTCCCCTCCTCCGTCTGTCCATCAGTCCCCCTCACCTGATCCACCCATCACCTCCTGGTCTCTGTCACTATTCCCACTCTCCCCTCCTCCGTCTGTCCATCACTCCCCCTCACCTGATCCACCCGTCACCTCCCAGTCTCTGTCACTATTCCCACTCTCCCCTCCTCCGCCTGTCCATCACTCCCCCTCACCTGGAACCACCCGTCACCTCCCAGTCTCTGTCACTATTCCCACTCTCCCCTCCTCCGTCTGTCCATCACTCCCCCTCACCTGATCCACCCGTCACCTCCCAGTCTCTGTCACTATTCCCACTCTCCCCTCCTCCGTCTGTCCATCACTCCCCCTCACCTGATCCACCCGTCACCTCCTCGTCTCTGTCACTATTCCCACTCTCCCCTCCTCCGTCTGTCCATCACTCCCCCTCAACTGGATCCACCCATCACCTCCCAGGTCTTGCTCCCCTCACCTCTTTATACTGTCTATCTCTGTGCAGGTGAAGGATTTCAACCTGAAACATTGACTGTCTGTATCCATCCACAGATTTTGCCTGAGCTGCTAAGTTCCTCCAGGTAGAGTGGATGTGGAGAGGATGTTTCCTATAATGGGGGAGTCTAGGACCAGAGGACACAGACAGAGTGGATGTGGAGAGGATGTTTCTTCTAGTGGGGGAGTCTAGGACCAGAGGACACAGATAGAGTGGATGTGGAGAGGATGTTTCCTACAGTGGGGGAGTCTAGGACCAGAGGACACAGACAGAGTGGATGTGGAGAGGATGTTTCCTATAGTCGGGGAGTCTAGGACCAGAGGACACAGATAGAGTGGATGTGGAGAGGATGTTTCTTCTAGTGGGGGAGTCTAGGACCAGAGGACACAGATAGAGTGGATGTGGAGAGGATGTTTCCTACAGTGGGGGAGTCTAGGACCAGAGGACACAGATAGAGTGGATGTGGAGAGGATGTTTCTTCTAGTGGGGGAGTCGAGGACCAGAGGACACAGATAGAGTGGATGTGGAGAGGATGTTTCTTCTAGTGGGGGAGTCTAGGACCAGAGGACACAGATGGAGTGGATGTGGAGAGGATGTTTCCTATAGTGGGGGAGTCTAGGACCAGAGGGCACAGACAGAGTGGATGTGGAGAGGATGTTTCTTATAGTGGGGGAGTCTAGGACCAGAGCATACAGATACAGTGGATGTGGAGAGGATGTTTCCTATAGTGGGGGAGTCTAGGACCAGAGGACACAGATAGAGTGGATGTGGAGAGGATGTTTCCTATAGTGGGGGAGTCTAGGGCCAGAGGACACAGATAGAGTGGATGTGGAGAGGATGTTTCCTATAGTGGGGGAGTCTGGGACCAGAGGACACAGATAGAATGGATGTGGAGAGGATGTTTCCTGTAGTGGGGGAGTCTAGGACCAGAGGACACAGATAGAGTGGATGTGGAGAGGACGTTTCCTGTAATGGGGGAGTCTAGGACCAGAGGACACAGATAGAGTGGTTGTGGAGAGGATGTTTCCTATAGTGGGGGAGTCTAGGACCAGAGGACACAGATAGAGTGGATGTAGGGAGGATGTTTCCTATAGTGGGGGAGTCTAGGACCAGAGGACACAGATAGAGTGGATGTAGAGAGGATGTTTCCTATAGTGGGGGAGTCTAGGGCCAGAGGACACAGATAGAGTGGATGTGGAGAGGATGTTTCCTATAGTGGGGGAGTCTAGGGCCAGAGGACACAGATAGAGTGGATGTGGAGAGGATGTTTCCTATAGTGGGGGAGTCTGGGACCAGAGGACACAGATAGAGTGGATGTGGAGAGGATGTTTCCTATAGTGGGGGAGTCTAGGACCAGAGGGCACAGCCAAAGAATGGAGAGATGTCCATTTAGAACAGAGATGAGGAGAAACTTCTTTAGCCAGAGGGTGGTGAATCTGGAATTCATTGTCACAGGTGACTGAGGAGGCCAAGTCATTGGACATATTTAATGTGCAGGTTGATAGGTTCTTGATTAGTCAGGACGTGAATGCTAATGGGGAGAAGACAGGAGAACGGGGTTGAGAGGGAAATGGGTCCGCCATAATGAAATGGCAGAGCAAACTCGATGGTCGAATTCTGTTCCTCTGTGTTAAGATCTCATGCTAGTCACATATCCTTACACCAAGGACAGCACAGACCTGTGGGCCGAAGGGCCTGAAATGTGCTGTAATGGTCTATACTCTCTGTTTGGGTCGTGATGTCACCCTGGATCCCTGGATCCCAGAGACACCTTGTGACATCTCCCTGGCATGAAGCGACTTGAATCTTGTGGCTCAGGAGAATTCCTTCGGCATGGGTCGATGGTACTGAGGTAAAATTCAATGGTGATTTGTTGGCTTAGGTATGCAGGCCGAATAGTCTACCCGAGCCTCTCATGGAACAGACCAGTACAGGCCCTTTGGCCCAGCATTTAATCAACTCCAGGATCAATCTAACCCTTCCCTCCTGCATGGCTCTCTGTTTTTCCATCAGCTCTTCATCCAGTCTGATCACCTGACTGTGCTTCTACTCCCTGAGTATAGGCAGAGACTGAAGATTGCAGCACCAGCACTGAGAACCAGAAAGGTTTGGACAAGGGAAACACAGGAGCGCCTACAGGACTGCTTTGAATCGGTGGACTGGACTGTATTCAGGGATTAATCTTCGAACCTGGACGAGTATGCTGCAGTTGTTACCGACTTCATTAAAACCCGTGTGGATGAGTGTGTGCCCACAAAGACTTACTGTACATTCCCAAACCAAAAGCCGTGGATGAACCAGGAGGTACGTCGTCTGCCGATGGCTGGATCTGTGGCATTCAAGTCTGGCGACCCAAGTCTATACCAGAAAACTAGGTATGATTTGCAGAGTGCTATTTCAAGGGCAAAGAGACTATATTGAATGAGGTTGGAGGCAACATCGGATGTATGACAACTCTGGCAGGGTTTGTAGGACATTACTTTCTACAAAGCGAAACCCAATAACATGAATGGCAGCGATGTTTCACTACCAGATGAACTCAACGCCTTCTCTGCCTGCTTTAAAAGGGAGAATATAACTACAGCTGTGAAGATCCAGGCTGCACCAATGTCTCGGAGGCCGAGGTTAGGCTGTCTTTAAAGAGAGTGAACCCTCGCAAGGCGGAAGGTCCCGATGGAGTACCTGGTAAGCCTCTGAAAACCTGTGCCAACCAACTAGTGGGAGTATTCAGGAACATTTTCAACCTCTCACTGCTACGGGCCGAAGTTCCCAATTGCTTCAAAAGGGCAACATTTATACCAGTGCCAAAGAAGAATAATGTGGGCTCCCTTAACGACTATCGCCCGGTAGCTCTCACACCGACAGTGATGAAATGCTTGGAGAGGTTGGTCATGACTAGACTGAACTCCTGCCTCAGCAAGGACCTGAACCCATTGCAATTTGCCTATCGCCACAACAGGTCAACGGCAGACGCAATCTCAGTGGCTCTCCACACGGCTTTAGACCACCTGGAGAACACAAACACCTACGTCAGGATGCTGTTCATTGACTACAGCTCAGCATTTAATACCATCATTCCCACAATCCTGATTGAGAAGTTGCAGAACCTGGGCCTCTGTACCTCCCTCTGCAATTGGATCCTCGACTTCCTAACTGGAAGACCACAATCTGTGCAGATTGGTGATAACATCTCCTCCTCATTGATGATCAACACTGGTGCACCTCAGGGGTGTGTGCTTAGTCCACTGCTCTACTCTCTGCATACACATTACTGTGTGACTAGGCACATCTCAAATACCATTTTTGAATTTGCTGACGATACAACCATTGCTGATAGAATCTCAGATGGTGACGAGAGGGCCTACAGGAGTGAGATATACCAGCTTCCTGGGTGTCAAGATCTCTTAGGATCTAACCTGATCCCAACATATCGATGCAGTTATAATGAAGGCAAGACAGTGACTATACTTCATTAGGAGTTTGAAGAGATTTGGTTTGTCACCTAAAACACTTGAAAATTTCTATAAATGTACCGTGGAGAGCTTCTGACAGGCTGCATCACTGTCTGGCACTGGGGGCGGTGGGGTGGTTGTTAGTGGCTACTGCACAGGATCAAAAGAAGCTACAGAAAGCTGTAAAATTAGTCAGCTCCATCTTGGGTACTAGTTTCCATAGTATCCAAAACATCTTCAATGAGCAGTGTCTCAGAAAGGTGACGTCAATCATTAAGGACCCTCAACACCCAGGACAGGCCCTCTTCTCATTGCTACCATCAGGGAGGAGGTACAGGAGACTGAAGACACACACTCAACGATTCAGGAACAGCTTCCTCCCCTCTGCCATCTGATTTCTGAATGGACATTGAACCCACGAACACTACCTCACTATTTTTACATTTTTTAATATATATCTGTTTTTGCATTATTTTAATCTATTCAATATACATATACACACTTACTATAATTGGCTTACTTATTTACTTTTTCCTTCTATATTACGTATTGCATTGAGCTAAGTCAACAAATCTGAATCTGATTCTGATGAGCCTGTCCAAGGTTCTCTAAAATGCCTGTTTCTTGTTGTGGAAGAAGATAGGTGTTCTGATCTCCAGTCCCGTACTGGGTTGGAGCTGGGTGGGGTGATGTTTGAATCCAGCTCAGGTCGGTGAGGGGAGAGGTCAGGCAGTGCAGTCAGGGAGGTCAACAGAGGATCTCGATAACACACAACGTCTGCACTTTCACAGAACTTTGCTTTGGCCCTGACCTTTGGCTTCAACCTGCACGAGAACCTACCAGATCAGCTGACGGGCATCCTCAAAGCCGATTGGCTGGGCTGGAATGGGCGAGAGGCCCTTGATGTCGGATTCCTTCTGTCTGAATGTGTAGTCTGTGAATCGAGCAAACACAACGTGTCATGAGTCCCGGCTTTGCCCTCACACCGTCCGATTGTACTTTCAGCGGGCGGGCTTTGGGTTCAGGAGACCTGCAAGCAGACCTAACTGTAGACAGGGCCCAGTCCCTGACTGTGGGCACTCAGCAGAGATGTTGCAAGCCTCAATACAGTGGATGTGGAGAGGATGTTTCCTGTAGTGGGGGAGTCTCGGACCAGAGGACACAGATAGAGTGGATGTGGAGAGGATGTTTCCTACAGTGGGGGAGTCTAGGACCAGAGGACACAGATAGAGTGGATGTGGAGAGAATGTTTCCTATGGTGGGGGAGTCTACCACCAGAGGACACAGATAGAGTGGATTTGGAGAGGATGTTTCCTATAGTGGGGGAGTCTAGGACCAGAGGGCACAGATAGAGTGGATGTGGAGAGGATGTTTCCTATGGTGGGGGAGTCTAGAACCAGAGGACACATTAGAGTGGATGTGGAGAGGATGTTTCCTATAGTGGGGGAGTCTAGGACCAGAGGACACAGATAGAGTGGATGTGGAGAGGATGTTTCCGATAGTGGGGGAGTCTAGGAGCAGAAGACACAGATAGAGTGGATGTGGGGAGGATGTTTCCTACGGTGGGGGAGTCTAGGACCAGAGGGCACAGATAGAGTGGATGTGGAGAGGATGTTTCCTATAGTGGGGGAGTCTAGGACCAGAGGACACAGATAGAGTGGATGTGGAGAGGATGTTTCCTAAAGTGGGGGAGTCTAGGACCAGAGGGCACAGATAGAGTGGATGTGGAGAGGATGTTTCCTATGGTGGGGTAGTCCAGAACCAGAGGACACAGATAGAGTGGATGTGGAGAGGATGTTTCCTATAGTGGGGGAGTCTAGGACCAGCGGACACAGGTAGAGTGGATGTGGAGACGATGTTTCCTGCAGTGGAGGAGTCTAGGACCAGAGGACACAGATAAAGTGGATGTGGAGAGGATGTTTCCTATAGTGGCAGAGTCTAGGACCAGAGGACACAGGTAGAGCGAATGTGGAGAGGATGTTTCCTATAGTGGGGGAGTCTAGGACCAGCGGACACAGGTAGAGTGGATGTGGAGACGATGTTTCCTGCAGTGGAGGAGTCTAGGACCAGAGGACACAGATAAAGTGGATGTGGAGAGGATGTTTCCTATGGTGGGGGAGTCTAGGACCAGCAGACACAGGTAGAGTGGATGTGGAGACGATGTTTCCTACAGTGGGGGAGTCTAGGACCAGCGGACACAGGTAGAGTGGATGTGGGGACGATGTTTCCTGCAGTGGAGGAGTCTAGGACCAGAGGACACAGATAAAGTGGATGTGGAGAGGATGTTTCCTATAGTGGGGGAGTCTAGGGCCAGAGGACACTGGAGAGGATGTTTCCTATAGTGGGGGAGTCTAGACCAGAGGGCACAGATAGACTGGATGTGGAGAGGATGTTTCCTATGGTGGGGTAGTCCAGAACCAGAGGACACAGATAGAGTGGATGTGGAGAGGATGTTTCCTATAGTGGGGGAGTCTAGGACCAGCGGACACAGGTAGAGTGGATGTGGAGAGGGTGTTTCCTACAGTGGGGGAGTCTAGGACCAGCGGACACAGGTAGAGTGGATGTGGAGACGATGTTTCCTGCAGTGGAGGAGTCTTGGACCAGAGGACACAGATAAAGTGGATGTGGAGAGGATGTTTCCTATAGTGGCGGAGTCTAGGACCAGAGGACACAGGTAGAGTGGATGTGGAGAGGATGTTTCCTTCGGTGGGGGAGTCTTGGACCAGAGGACACAGATAGACTGGATGTGTAGGGGATGTTTCTTGTAGCTGGAGAGTCTAGGACCAGAGGACACAGATAGAGTTGATGTGGAGGGGATGTTTCCAATAGTGGCGTGTCTAGGACCAGAGGACACAGATATAGTGGATGTGGAGAGGATGTTTCCTATAGTGGGGAGTCTAGGACCAGAGGACTCAGATAGAGTGGACGTGGAGAGGATGTTTCCTACAGTCAGGGAGTCTAGGACCAGAGGACACAGATAAAGTGGATGTGGAGAGGATGTTTCATATGGTGGGGTAGTCTAGGACCAGAGGACACAGATAGAGTGTATGTGGAGAGGATGTTTCCCACGGTGGGGGAGTCTAGGACCAGAGGACACAGATAGAGCGGATGTGGAGAGGATGTTTCCTATAGTGGGGGAGTCTAGGACCAGAGGACACAGATAGAGTGGATGTGGAGAGGACGTTTCCTATAGTGGGGGAGTCTGGGACCAGAGGACACAGATAGAGTGGATGTGGAGAGGATGTTTCCTACGGTGGGGGAGTCTAGGACCAGAGGGCACAGATAGAGTGGATGTGGAGAGGATGTTTCCTATGGTGGGGGAGTCTAGGACCAGAGGACACAGATAGAGTGGATGTGGAGAGGATATTTCCTATAGTGGGGGAGTCTAGGACCAGAGGATTCAGATAGAGTGGATGTGGAGAGGATGTTTCCTACGGTGGGGGAGTCTCGGTCCAGAGGACACAGATAGAGTGGATGTGGAGAGGATGTTTCCTATAGTGGGGGAGTCTAGGGCCAGAGGACACTGGAGAGGATGTTTCCTATAGTGGGGGAGTCTAGGACCAGAGGCCACAGATAGAGTGGATGTGGAGAGGATGTTTCCTACGGTGGGGGAGTCTAGGACCAGAGGGCACAGATAGAGTGGATGTGGAGAGGACGTTTCCTATAGTGGGGGAGTCTGGGACCAGAGGACACAGATAGAGTGGATGTGGAGAGGATGTTTCCTACGGTGGGGGAGTCTAGGACCAGAGGGCACAGATAGAGTGGATGTGGAGAGGATGTTTCCTATGGTGGGGGAGTCTAGGACCAGAGGACACAGATAGAGTGGATGTGGAGAGGATATTTCCTATAGTGGGGGAGTCTAGGACCAGAGGATTCAGATAGAGTGGATGTGGAGAGGATGTTTCCTACGGTGGGGGAGTCTCGGTCCAGAGGACACAGATAGAGTGGATGTGGAGAGGATGTTTCCTATAGTGGGGGAGTCTAGGGCCAGAGGACACTGGAGAGGATGTTTCCTATAGTGGGGGAGTCTAGGACCAGAGGCCACAGATAGAGTGGATGTGGAGAGGATGTTTCCTACGGTGGGGGAGTCTAGGACCAGAGGGCACAGATAGAGTGCATGTGGCGAGGATGTTTCCTATAGTGGGGGAGTCTAGGACCAGAGGACACAGATAGAGTGGATGTGGAGAGGATGTTTCCTACGGTGGGGGAGTCTAGGACCAGAGGGCACAAATAGAGTGGATGTGGAGTGGATGTTTCCTATGGTGGGGGAGTCTACAACCAGAGGACACAGATAGAGTGGATGTTGGGAGGATGTTTCCTATAGTGGGGGAGTCTAGGACCAGAGGACACAGGTAGAGCGAATGTGGAGAGGATGTTTCCTATAGTGGGGGAGTCTAGGACCAGCGGACACAGGTAGAGTGGATGTGGAGACGATGTTTCCTGCAGTGGAGGAGTCTAGGACCAGAGGACACAGATAAAGTGGATGTGGAGAGGATGTTTCCTATGGTGGGGGAGTCTAGGACCAGCAGACACAGGTAGAGTGGATGTGGAGACGATGTTTCCTACAGTGGGGGAGTCTAGGACCAGCGGACACAGGTAGAGTGGATGTGGGGACGATGTTTCCTGCAGTGGAGGAGTCTAGGACCAGAGGACACAGATAAAGTGGATGTGGAGAGGATGTTTCCTATAGTGGGGGAGTCTAGGGCCAGAGGACACTGGAGAGGATGTTTCCTATAGTGGGGGAGTCTAGACCAGAGGGCACAGATAGACTGGATGTGGAGAGGATGTTTCCTATGGTGGGGTAGTCCAGAACCAGAGGACACAGATAGAGTGGATGTGGAGAGGATGTTTCCTATAGTGGGGGAGTCTAGGACCAGCGGACACAGGTAGAGTGGATGTGGAGAGGGTGTTTCCTACAGTGGGGGAGTCTAGGACCAGCGGACACAGGTAGAGTGGATGTGGAGACGATGTTTCCTGCAGTGGAGGAGTCTTGGACCAGAGGACACAGATAAAGTGGATGTGGAGAGGATGTTTCCTATAGTGGCGGAGTCTAGGACCAGAGGACACAGGTAGAGTGGATGTGGAGAGGATGTTTCCTTCGGTGGGGGAGTCTTGGACCAGAGGACACAGATAGACTGGATGTGTAGGGGATGTTTCTTGTAGCTGGAGAGTCTAGGACCAGAGGACACAGATAGAGTTGATGTGGAGGGGATGTTTCCAATAGTGGCGTGTCTAGGACCAGAGGACACAGATATAGTGGATGTGGAGAGGATGTTTCCTATAGTGGGGAGTCTAGGACCAGAGGACTCAGATAGAGTGGACGTGGAGAGGATGTTTCCTACAGTCAGGGAGTCTAGGACCAGAGGACACAGATAAAGTGGATGTGGAGAGGATGTTTCATATGGTGGGGTAGTCTAGGACCAGAGGACACAGATAGAGTGTATGTGGAGAGGATGTTTCCCACGGTGGGGGAGTCTAGGACCAGAGGACACAGATAGAGCGGATGTGGAGAGGATGTTTCCTATAGTGGGGGAGTCTAGGACCAGAGGACACAGATAGAGTGGATGTGGAGAGGACGTTTCCTATAGTGGGGGAGTCTGGGACCAGAGGACACAGATAGAGTGGATGTGGAGAGGATGTTTCCTACGGTGGGGGAGTCTAGGACCAGAGGGCACAGATAGAGTGGATGTGGAGAGGATGTTTCCTATGGTGGGGGAGTCTAGGACCAGAGGACACAGATAGAGTGGATGTGGAGAGGATATTTCCTATAGTGGGGGAGTCTAGGACCAGAGGATTCAGATAGAGTGGATGTGGAGAGGATGTTTCCTACGGTGGGGGAGTCTCGGTCCAGAGGACACAGATAGAGTGGATGTGGAGAGGATGTTTCCTATAGTGGGGGAGTCTAGGGCCAGAGGACACTGGAGAGGATGTTTCCTATAGTGGGGGAGTCTAGGACCAGAGGCCACAGATAGAGTGGATGTGGAGAGGATGTTTCCTACGGTGGGGGAGTCTAGGACCAGAGGGCACAGATAGAGTGCATGTGGCGAGGATGTTTCCTATAGTGGGGGAGTCTAGGACCAGAGGACACAGATAGAGTGGATGTGGAGAGGATGTTTCCTACGGTGGGGGAGTCTAGGACCAGAGGGCACAAATAGAGTGGATGTGGAGTGGATGTTTCCTATGGTGGGGGAGTCTACAACCAGAGGACACAGATAGAGTGGATGTTGGGAGGATGTTTCCTATAGTGGGGGAGTCTAGGACCAGAGGACACAGATAGAGTGGATGTGGAGAGGATATTTCGTATACTGGGGGAGTCAAGGACCAGAGGACACAGATAGAGTGGATGTGGAGAGGATGTTTCCTATAGTGGGGGAGTCTAGGAGCAGAGGACACAGTTAGAGTGGATGTCGGGAGGATGTTTCCTACAGTGGGGGAGTCTAGGACCAGAGGACACAGATAAAGTGGATGTGGAGAGGATGTTCCCTATCGTGGTGGAGTCTAGGACCAGAGGACACAGATAAAGTGGATGTGGAGAGGATGTTTCCTTCGGTGGGGGAGTCTTGGACCAGAGGACACAGATAGAGTGGATGTGTAGGGGATGTTTCTTGTAGCTGGAGAGTCTAGGACCAGAGGACACAGATAGAGTTGATGTGGAGGGGATGTTTCCAATAGTGGCGTGTCTAGGACCAGAGGACACAGATATAGTGGATGTGGAGAGGATGTTTCCTATAGTGGGGGAGTCTAGGACCAGAGGACTCAGATAGAATGGACGTGGAGAGGATGTTTCCTACAGTCAGGGAGTCTAGGACCAGAGGACACAGATAAAGTGGATGTGGAGAGGATGTTTCATATGGTGGGGTAGTCTAGG
The DNA here is from genome assembly GCF_963921235.1 of Mobula hypostoma. Classification (NCBI taxonomy): domain Eukaryota; kingdom Metazoa; phylum Chordata; class Chondrichthyes; order Myliobatiformes; family Myliobatidae; genus Mobula; species Mobula hypostoma. Next base: position 21,304,846 of record NC_086126.1, on the reverse strand, counting down.
ACCAGAGGACACAGATAGAGTGTATGTGGAGAGGATGTTTCCCACGGTGGGGGAGTCTAGGACCAGAGGACACAGATAGAGCGGATGTGGAGAGGATGTTTCCTATAGTGGGGGAGTCTAGGACCAGAGGACACAGATAGAGTGGATGTGGAGAGGACGTTTCCTATAGTGGGGGAGTCTGGGACCAGAGGACACAGATAGAGTGGATGTGGAGAGGATGTTTCCTACGGTGGGGGAGTCTGGGACCAGAGGGCACAGATAGAGTGGATGTGGAGAGGATGTTTCCTATGGTGGGGGAGTCTAGCAGCAGAGGACACAGATAGAGTGGACGTGGAGAGGATGTTTCCTACAGTGGGGGAGTCTAGGACCAGAGGACACAGATAGAGTGGATGTGGAGAGGATGTTTCCTATAGTGGGGGAGTCTGGGACCAGAGGACACAGATAGAGTGGATGTGGAGAGGATGTTTCCTACTGTGGGGGAGTCTGGGACCAGAGGGCACAGATAGAGTGGATGTGGAGAGGATGTTTCCTATGGTGGGAGAGTCTAGGACCAGAGGACACAGATAGAGTTGATGTGGAGGGGATGTTTCCAATAGTGGCGTGTCTAGGACCAGAGGACACAGATATAGTGGATGTGGAGAGGATGTTTCCTATAGTGGGGGAGTCTAGGACCAGAGGACTCAGATAGAGTGGACGTGGAGAGGATGTTTCCTACAGTCAGGGAGTCTAGGACCAGAGGACACAGATAAAGTGGATGTGGAGAGGATGTTTCATATGGTGGGGTAGTCTAGGACCAGAGGACACAGATAGAGTGTATGTGGAGAGGATGTTTCCCACGGTGGGGGAGTCTAGGACCAGAGGACACAGATAGAGCGGATGTGGAGAGGATGTTTCCTATAGTGGGGGAGTCTAGGACCAGAGGACACAGATAGAGTGGATGTGGAGAGGACGTTTCCTACGGTGGGGGAGTCTAGGACCAGAGGGCACAGATAGAGTGGATGTGGAGAGGATGTTTCCTATGGTGGGGGAGTCTAGGACCAGAGGACACAGATAGAGTGGATGTGGAGAGGATATTTCCTATAGTGGGGGAGTCTAGGACCAGAGGATTCAGATAGAGTGGATGTGGAGAGGATGTTTCCTACGGTGGGGGAGTCTCGGTCCAGAGGACACAGATAGAGTGGATGTGGAGAGGATGTTTCCTATAGTGGGGGAGTCTAGGGCCAGAGGACACTGGAGAGGATGTTTCCTATAGTGGGGGAGTCTAGGACCAGAGGCCACAGATAGAGTGGATGTGGAGAGGATGTTTCCTACGGTGGGGGAGTCTAGGACCAGAGGGCACAGATAGAGTGCATGTGGCGAGGATGTTTCCTATAGTGGGGGAGTCTAGGACCAGAGGACACAGATAGAGTGGATGTGGAGAGGATGTTTCCTACGGTGGGGGAGTCTAGGACCAGAGGGCACAAATAGAGTGGATGTGGAGTGGATGTTTCCTATGGTGGGGGAGTCTACAACCAGAGGACACAGATAGAGTGGATGTTGGGAGGATGTTTCCTATAGTGGGGGAGTCTAGGACCAGAGGACACAGATAGAGTGGATGTGGAGAGGATATTTCGTATACTGGGTGAGTCAAGGACCAGAGGACACAGATAGAGTGGATGTGGAGAGGATGTTTCCTATAGTGGGGGAGTCTAGGAGCAGAGGACACAGTTAGAGTGGATGTCGGGAGGATGTTTCCTACAGTGGGGGAGTCTAGGACCAGAGGTCACAGATAAAGTGGATGTGGAGAGGATGTTCCCTATCGTGGTGGAGTCTAGGACCAGAGGACACAGATAAAGTGGATGTGGAGAGGATGTTTCCTTCGGTGGGGGAGTCTTGGACCAGAGGACACAGATAGAGTGGATGTGTAGGGGATGTTTCTTGTAGCTGGAGAGTCTAGGACCAGAGGACACAGATAGAGTTGATGTGGAGGGGATGTTTCCAATAGTGGCGTGTCTAGGACCAGAGGACACAGATATAGTGGATGTGGAGAGGATGTTTCCTATAGTGGGGGAGTCTAGGACCAGAGGACTCAGATAGAATGGACGTGGAGAGGATGTTTCCTACAGTCAGGGAGTCTAGGACCAGAGGACACAGATAAAGTGGATGTGGAGAGGATGTTTCATATGGTGGGGTAGTCTAGGACCAGAGGACACAGATAGAGTGTATGTGGAGAGGATGTTTCCCACGGTGGGGGAGTCTAGGACCAGAGGACACAGATAGAGCGGATGTGGAGAGGATGTTTCCTATAGTGGGGGAGTCTAGGACCAGAGGACACAGATAGAGTGGATGTGGAGAGGACGTTTCCTATAGTGGGGGAGTCTGGGACCAGAGGACACAGATAGAGTGGATGTGGAGAGGATGTTTCCTATGGTGGGGGAGTCTAGCAGCAGAGGACACAGATAGAGTGGACGTGGAGAGGATGTTTCCTACAGTGGGGGAGTCTAGGACCAAAGGACACAGATAGAGTGGATGTGGAGAGGATGTTTCCTATAGTGGGGGAGTCTGGGACCAGAGGACACAGATAGAGTGGATGTGGAGAGGATGTTTCCTACTGTGGGGGAGTCTGGGACCAGAGGGCACAGATAGAGTGGATGTGGAGAGGATGTTTCCTATGGTGGGAGAGTCTAGGACCAGAGGACACAGATAGAGTTGATGTGGAGGGGATGTTTCCAATAGTGGCGTGTCTAGGACCAGAGGACACAGATATAGTGGATGTGGAGAGGATGTTTCCTATAGTGGGGGAGTCTAGGACCAGAGGACTCAGATAGAGTGGACGTGGAGAGGATGTTTCCTACAGTCAGGGAGTCTAGGACCAGAGGACACAGATAAAGTGGATGTGGAGAGGATGTTTCATATGGTGGGGTAGTCTAGGACCAGAGGACACAGATAGAGTGTATGTGGAGAGGATGTTTCCCACGGTGGGGGAGTCTAGGACCAGAGGACACAGATAGAGCGGATGTGGAGAGGATGTTTCCTATAGTGGGGGAGTCTAGGACCAGAGGACACAGATAGAGTGGATGTGGAGAGGACGTTTCCTACGGTGGGGGAGTCTAGGACCAGAGGGCACAGATAGAGTGGATGTGGAGAGGATGTTTCCTATGGTGGGGGAGTCTAGGACCAGAGGACACAGATAGAGTGGATGTGGAGAGGATATTTCCTATAGTGGGGGAGTCTAGGACCAGAGGATTCAGATAGAGTGGATGTGGAGAGGATGTTTCCTACGGTGGGGGAGTCTCGGTCCAGAGGACACAGATAGAGTGGATGTGGAGAGGATGTTTCCTATAGTGGGGGAGTCTAGGGCCAGAGGACACTGGAGAGGATGTTTCCTATAGTGGGGGAGTCTAGGACCAGAGGCCACAGATAGAGTGGATGTGGAGAGGATGTTTCCTACGGTGGGGGAGTCTAGGACCAGAGGGCACAGATAGAGTGCATGTGGCGAGGATGTTTCCTATAGTGGGGGAGTCTAGGACCAGAGGACACAGATAGAGTGGATGTGGAGAGGATGTTTCCTACGGTGGGGGAGTCTAGGACCAGAGGGCACAAATAGAGTGGATGTGGAGTGGATGTTTCCTATGGTGGGGGAGTCTACAACCAGAGGACACAGATAGAGTGGATGTTGGGAGGATGTTTCCTATAGTGGGGGAGTCTAGGACCAGAGGACACAGATAGAGTGGATGTGGAGAGGATATTTCGTATACTGGGGGAGTCAAGGACCAGAGGACACAGATAGAGTGGATGTGGAGAGGATGTTTCCTATAGTGGGGGAGTCTAGGAGCAGAGGACACAGTTAGAGTGGATGTCGGGAGGATGTTTCCTACAGTGGGGGAGTCTAGGACCAGAGGTCACAGATAAAGTGGATGTGGAGAGGATGTTCCCTATCGTGGTGGAGTCTAGGACCAGAGGACACAGATAAAGTGGATGTGGAGAGGATGTTTCCTTCGGTGGGGGAGTCTTGGACCAGAGGACACAGATAGAGTGGATGTGTAGGGGATGTTTCTTGTAGCTGGAGAGTCTAGGACCAGAGGACACAGATAGAGTTGATGTGGAGGGGATGTTTCCAATAGTGGCGTGTCTAGGACCAGAGGACACAGATATAGTGGATGTGGAGAGGATGTTTCCTATAGTGGGGGAGTCTAGGACCAGAGGACTCAGATAGAATGGACGTGGAGAGGATGTTTCCTACAGTCAGGGAGTCTAGGACCAGAGGACACAGATAAAGTGGATGTGGAGAGGATGTTTCATATGGTGGGGTAGTCTAGGACCAGAGGACACAGATAGAGTGTATGTGGAGAGGATGTTTCCCACGGTGGGGGAGTCTAGGACCAGAGGACACAGATAGAGCGGATGTGGAGAGGATGTTTCCTATAGTGGGGGAGTCTAGGACCAGAGGACACAGATAGAGTGGATGTGGAGAGGACGTTTCCTATAGTGGGGGAGTCTGGGACCAGAGGACACAGATAGAGTGGATGTGGAGAGGATGTTTCCTATGGTGGGGGAGTCTAGCAGCAGAGGACACAGATAGAGTGGACGTGGAGAGGATGTTTCCTACAGTGGGGGAGTCTAGGACCAAAGGACACAGATAGAGTGGATGTGGAGAGGATGTTTCCTATAGTGGGGGAGTCTGGGACCAGAGGACACAGATAGAGTGGATGTGGAGAGGATGTTTCCTACTGTGGGGGAGTCTGGGACCAGAGGGCACAGATAGAGTGGATGTGGAGAGGATGTTTCCTATGGTGGGAGAGTCTAGGACCAGAGGACACAGATAGAGTTGATGTGGAGGGGATGTTTCCAATAGTGGCGTGTCTAGGACCAGAGGACACAGATATAGTGGATGTGGAGAGGATGTTTCCTATAGTGGGGGAGTCTAGGACCAGAGGACTCAGATAGAGTGGACGTGGAGAGGATGTTTCCTACAGTCAGGGAGTCTAGGACCAGAGGACACAGATAAAGTGGATGTGGAGAGGATGTTTCATATGGTGGGGTAGTCTAGGACCAGAGGACACAGATAGAGTGTATGTGGAGAGGATGTTTCCCACGGTGGGGGAGTCTAGGACCAGAGGACACAGATAGAGCGGATGTGGAGAGGATGTTTCCTATAGTGGGGGAGTCTAGGACCAGAGGACACAGATAGAGTGGATGTGGAGAGGACGTTTCCTATAGTGGGGGAGTCTGGGACCAGAGGACACAGATAGAGTGGATGTGGAGAGGATGTTTCCTACGGTGGGGGAGTCTGGGACCAGAGGGCACAGATAGAGTGGATGTGGAGAGGATGTTTCCTATGGTGGGGAAGTCTAGCAGCAGAGGACACAGATAGAGTGGACGTGGAGAGGATGTTTCCTACAGTGGGGGAGTCTAGGACCAGAGGACACAGATAGAGTGGATGTGGAGAGGATGTTTCCTATAGTGGGGGAGTCTGGGACCAGAGGACACAGATAGAGTGGATGTGGAGAGGATGTTTCCTATGGTGGGGGAGTCTAGGACCAGAGGACACAGATAGAGTGGATGTGGAGAGGATGTTTCCTATAGTGGGGGAGTCTTGGACCAGAGGACACAGATAGAGTGGATGTGGAGAGGATGTTTCCTATAGTCGGGGAGTCTGGGACCAGAGGACACAGATAGAGTGGATGTGGAGAAGATGTTTCCTATAGTGGGGGAGTCTAGGACCAGAGGACACAGATAGAGTGGATGTGGAGAGGATGTTTCCTATAGTGGGGGAGTCTTGGACCAGAGGACACAGATAGAGTGGATGTGGAGAGAATGTTTCCTATAGTCGGGGAGTCTAGGACCAGAGGACACAGCCTCAGAATAGAAACACGTCCCTTCAGAACAGAGATGAGGAAGTGATCGATTGAAGCTACACGGAGTTAGTAACCCATAGGTTGCAGGAGGCAAGGAACTGGGTGACTCTCAGGAGAGCGATGGGAAATGCAGAGTACCCCTGTGGCTGTTCCACTCAGTAATAATGATATCAGTTTAGCTACTACTGGTGGGGAATGACCTACTGCGGGGAGCTACAGTGACCGGGTCTCTCACACTGAGTCTGGTGCTGTGCTCAGAAGACCAGAGAGGTGAAGAGGGTTGCAGTGCTGAGAGGAGATTCCTTAGTGAGAGGAACAGAGGCGAGGTTCTGTGGGTGCGATAGAGACACCTGCATGGTAAGTTGCCTCCCAGGTGCCAGGGTCAAGGATGTCCCGGATCGGGTCCATGATATTCTCAAGGGGGAGCGTGTGCACTCAGAGGTCATATTGACACCAATGACAAAGGTAGACAAGGTGAGGAGGTCCTGAAGAGAGATTTTAGGGAGCTTGGTAGAAATCTGAGAAGTAGGCCCTCCAGGGTGGTAATCTCTGGATTGCTGCCTGTGCCACGTGTCAGTGAGGGTAAGAATAGGATGACTTGGCAGGTGAATGCGTGGCTGAGGAACTGGTGCTGGGACAGGGGCTCAGATTTATGGATCATTGGGATCTCTTCTGGGGAAGGTATGATCTGTACAAAAAGGGATTGGTTACACCTGAACCCAAGGGGGTCCAGTATCCTTGTGGGCTAGAGTTGTTTGGGAGGATTTAAACTAGTTTGACAGGGGGATAAAAACCAGATGGCATTGGGTATGAGGGAGTTGGTTTACAAACAGAGGCAGTGTGTAGTGAGACTCCTAGCAAAGGGAGGCTGACGACAGGGCAAAGCTGCAGCCAACAGGATGAGCTGCAATGGAAAAGGTGGACAAAATCGAAACAGGCGAAAACAGGACTAAAGGTGTTATATTTGGATGTGTGCAGTGCATGGAATAAGGTAGATGAACTTGTAGCACAGTTACAGATTGGCTTATATGATGTTGTGGGCATCACTGAATTGTGGCTGAAAGAAGATTATACAGTAGCTGGGAGCTTAATGTCCAAGGATACACATTGTACCAAAAGACAGGCAGGAAGGCAGAGGGGGTGGCGTAGGTCTGTCAGTATAAAATGAAATCAAATCTACAGAAAGCGATGACATAGGGTAGAAAGGCGTTGAATTGTTATGGGTAGAGCTAAGAAACTGCAAGGATGAAAAGACCCTATTGGGAGTTATATACAGACCGCCTAAACAGTAGAAAAGGTATGGTCTACAAATTACATCAGGAGATAGAAAAGGCATGTCAAAAGGGCGTTGTTGCGATAGTTACGTAGTTTTCAATATGCAGGTAGATTGGCGAAATCAGATTGATGCGACATCCCAAAAGTGGAAATTTGTAGTATGCCTACAAGATGGCTTTTTAGAGCAACTTGCCGTTGAGCCCACTGGGAGACCAGCTATTCTGGATTGGGTGTTGTGCAGTGATTAGAAAGCTTAAGGTAAAGGAACCACTGATCACAATATGATAGAATTCACCCTGCAATCTGAGGAAAAGAAGCTAAAGTTTGATGTATCAGTATTACAGGGGAGTAAAGGGAAAGACAGGGGCACGAGAGAGGAGCTGGCCAAAATTGATTGGAGAACACTGGCAGGGTCAATGGCTGGAATTTCTGGGAGCAATGCATAAGATGCAGGACATGTACATCCCATAGAAGGTATTTTAAAGCAGGATGACACAGCCGTGGCTGTCAAGGGAAGTCAAAGCCACAGAGAGGGCTATAATAGAGCAAATACTCGTGGGAAGTTAGAGTATTGGGAAGCTTTTTAAAACCAACAGAAGGCAACTAAAAAAAAAGTCATAAAGAAGGAGAAGATGAAATACGAAGGTAAACTAGCCAATAATATTAAAGAGGATACCAAAAGCCTCTTCAAAAATATAAAGTGTAGAAGAGAGCCGAGAGTAGATATTGGAATTCAGAAAAATAATGCTGGAGAGGTAGTAATGGGGTATATGGAAATGGCAGATGAACTGAATAAGTATTATGCATCAGTGTTCTTTGTGAAAGACACTGGCAGTATGCTGGAAGTTCCGGGTGTCAGGGGGCAGAAATTTGTGAAGTTGCCATTACTAGGGAGAAGGTTCTTGGGAAGCTGACAGGTCTGAAGGTAGATAAGTCAGCTGGACCAGATGGATTACACTCCAGGGTTCTGAAGGATGTGGCTGAAGAGATTGTGGAGGCATTAGTAATGATCTTCTATGAATCACTAGATTCTGGAATGATTCCGGAAGACTGGAAAATTGCAAACGTCGCTCTATTCTTCAAGAGTCAGAAGAAAGGAAACTATAGGCCAGTGACTCTGACCTCATGTGGTTAGGAAAATATTGGAGTCAATCATTGAGGAGGTGGTTTCCTGGTACTAGGAGGCACACGATAAAACAGGCCATCGTCAGCATGGTTTCCCCAAGGGAAAATCCTGCCTGAGAAATCTGTTGGAATTCTTTGAAGAAATAACAAGCAGGATAGAGAAAGGAGAATCAGTTGATGTTGTGTACTTGGACTTTCAGAAGGCCTTTGACAAGGTGTCACACATGAGGCTGCTTAGCAGAGAGCCCATGGTACTACATAAAGACACTAGCATAGATAGAGCATCAGCTGATTGGCAGGAGGCAGAGAGCGGGAAATAAAGAGGGCCTTTTCTGGTTGGCTGCCGGTGACTCATTCTGTTCCATAGGGGCCTGTGCTCGGACTGCATCTTTTAATGTTAAATTTCCATGACTTGGATGAAGGAATTGACGGCTTTGTTGCAAAGTTTGCAGATGATACAGGTGGAGGGGCAGGTAGCTTTGTGGAAGTAGAGAGGCGAGGGAAGGATTTGGACAGATGGGAGAATGGGCATAGAAGTGGCTGATGGAATGCAATGTTGTGAAGTGTACGGTCAAGCACTTTGGTAGCAGAAATGAAGGGGCTGACTGTTTTCTAAATGGGAAGAAAATTCAAAGAGCTGAGGTGCAAAGGGACCTGGGAGTCCTCGTGGAGAACACCCTAAAGGTTAATTTTCAGGTTGAGCCTGTGGTGAGGAAGGTAAATGTGATGTTAGCATTCATTTCAAGAGGACTAAAATATAAAAGCAAGGATGTAATTTTGAGGCTTTATGAAGTACTGGTGAGGCCTCACTTGGAATATTGTGAGTAGTTTTGGGCCCTTTCAGGAAGTGCTGAAACTGGAGACGGTTCAAAGGAGGTTCACGAAAATGTTTCTAGGATTGAATGACTGGTCAGATGAAGAGCGTTTGATGGCTCTGGGCCTGTATTCAGTAGAATTCAGAATAATGAGGGGTGGCCCCATTGAAGCCTTTCGAATGTCGAAAGGTCTTGATGGAGTGGATGTGAAGAGAATGTTTCTTATGGTGGGGAGGTCTAAGACCAAAGGACATGACCTCAGAACAGAGGGACATCCTTTTAGAACAGAGATGAGGAAGATTTTATTTTTGCCGGAGAGTAGTGTATCTGTGGATTTTGTTATCACAAGTGGCTGTGGAGGGCAAGCCATTGGGTATTTTTAGGTTGATAAATTCTTGATTGGTCAGGGCATGAAGAGATATGGGGAGAAGGTAGGAGATTGAGGCTGAGAGAGAAATGGATCAGTCACGATGAAATGGTGGAGCAGACTCGATGGGCTGAATGGCCTAATTCTGCTCCTACTGTATATCTTATGGTTTTATGGTCTTCTGAATGACTTTCGGCAGAATGTGGTGAATCTGTGGAATTCATTGCCATGGGGACTGTTCGAGAGTCTGATAACAGTGGGGTCAAAGCTGCCCTTGAGCTCTGGTGATACGTGCTTTCGTATCTTCTGCCCAGTGGGAGGTTGGGGTGTGGGGGGTAAGATATCCCCGGTGGGAAGGGTCCAATTTTATGAAATATTATCCCTGCGGGCGAGGCCACAGTCCCTGACCAAAGACCCCGTTAATACGCCCTGATTTCAGGGCACAAGTGTGAGTTCAGAGTACAGGCCCTGAGCAGAGGGAGATGAGACACCACCCTCGGTAGGGAGGAGGGTGAGGGTGAGGGGGAATACCTTTCCCAGGGGATGAGACACTTCCCTCGGTGAGGAGGAGGGTGATGGTGAAGTTTAGGGTGAAGGTGAGGGGGAATACCTTTCCCAGGTGGATGAGACACCACCCTCACTGGAGGGGAGGGGAATACCTTTCCCGGGGGGGAGACACGACCCTCAGTGAGGAGGAGGGTGAGGGTGACGATTAGGGTGAGGGTGAAGGGAATTACCTTTCCCAGGGGGATGAGACTCCACCCTCGGTGAGGGGGAGGGGAATACCTTTCCCGGGGGGGAGACACGACGGTGGGGAGGACGGTGAGGGTGTGGGTGGCGGGAATACCTTTCGCTGGGTAGTAGGGAGTCAGCTGGTCACCGAAGTTGTTCTTGTAGGAGCCACGCTCGACGCCGGAGGGCGGGAGATACCACGAGTGGGGGTAGGTCTCATTCACATCGCTAACTTTGCCGTCGTTTATGTCCCCCGGGTCCGTGTAGACGATGATGCCCACCACCCCAAATCGTGCTCCGTTGATCGCCTGCCAGACCAAATCGGAAGTTATATCCCTGCCCCATCCAAGCTCCCTGACTGAAGGTAAGTGAGTGGAGGGTGCCAGGGAACATTGACTTCTCTAACTTCCATTAATGCCCCTCCTCCCCTTCTTACCCCATCCCTTATTTATTTATTTATTTATTTGTTTGTTTGTTTTCCCTTTTCTTTCTCTCTCTTTTTTCTCACTCTGTCCCTCTCACAATCACTCTTTGCCTGCTGTCCATCTTCCTCTGGGCTCCCCTCCCCCTTTCTTTCTCCTTAGGCCTCCTGTCCCACAATCCTCTCCCTTCTCCAGCCTGGTACCCCTTTTGCCAATCAACTTCCCAGCTCTTGGCTCCATCCCTCTCCCTCCTGTCTTCTCCTATCATTTCGGATCTTCCCCTCCCCCTCCCACTTTCAAATCTCTGACTATCTCTTCTTTCAGTTAGTCCTGATGAAGGGTCTCGACTGTACTTCTTCCTATAGATGCTGCCTGGCCTGCTGCGTTCACCAGCATTTTGCTTGTGTTGCCAGTGTAGGTATTGGTTCATCGAGAGTTTCCCCTCAACTCTTCAAACACCTTCTTCTCCAAATCCTGTGCACCATGCTTAATTTTCCTCATTGAGAGCCCCTCCACATTCCCACTATCCCCTCCTCCGTCTGTCCATCACTCCCCCTCACCTGGATCTACCCGTCACCTCCCAGTCTCTGTCACTATTCCCACTCTCCCCTCCTCCGTCTGTCCATCACTCCCCCTCACCTGGATCCACTCGTCACCTCCCAGTCTCTGTCACTATTCCCACTCTCCCTTCCTCTGTCTGTCCATCACTCCCCCTCACCTGATCCACCCGTCACCTCCCAGTCTCTGTCACTATTCCCACTCTCCTCTCCTCAGTATGTCCCTCACTCCCCCTCACCTGATCCACCCGTCACCTCCCAGTCTCTGTCACTATTCCCACTCTCCTCTCCTCCGTCTGTCCATCACTCCCCCTCACCTGGATCCACGCGTCACTTCCCAGTCTCTGTCACTATTCCCACTCTCCCCTCCTCCGTCTGTCCATCACTCCCCCTCACCTGATCCACCCGACACCTCCCAGTCTCTGTCACTATTCCCACTCTCCCCTCCTCCGTCTGTCCATCACTCCCCCTCACCTGATCCACCCGTCACCTCACAGTCTCTGTCACTATTCCCACTCTCCCCTCCTCCGTCTGTCCATCACTCCCCCTCACCTGATCCACCCGTCACCTCCCAGTCTCTGTCACTATTCCCACTCTCCCCTCCTCCGTCTGTCCATCACTCCCCCTCACCTGATCCACCCGTCACCTCCCAGTCTCTGTCACTATTCCCACTCTCCCCTCCTCCGTCTGTCCATCACTCCCCCTCACCTGGATCCACCCGTCACCTCCCAGTCTCTGTCACTATTCCCACTCTCCCCTCCTCCGTCTGTCCATCACTCCCCCTCACCTGATCCACCCATTACCTCCCAGTCTCTGTCACTATTCCCACTCTCCCCTCCTCCGTCTGTCCATCACTCCCCCTCACCTGATCCACCCATTACCTCCCAGTCTCTGTCACTATTCCCACTCTCCCCTCCTCCGTCTGTCCGTCACTCCCCCTCACCTGATCCACCCGTCACCTCCCAGTCTCTGTCACTATTCCCACTCTCCCCTCCCATGGCGCCCCCACCCTCGCCATTCCCCATATCCTTTGCTCCCGCCAGATTTACAAACTCGCTCTCCGCTCCACATTGACAAATGCAGTATTGTGCAGAAGTGTCAGGCACCCTGGCTTTGCAGATAGAGGGATTAGGCTTAGTGGAACGTGGCCAAACACAGACAAATGCAGGTAAATGTTGATCTTGATTTTCGGGGACAAAGTCAACTGAGAGGCCTAATTCTGTGCTGGGTAACTCCAAGGATCTCTGTCTCTGGGAGATATGGACTGCTCGTGATTGCCTTCCCACTCCACGCACCACGGGGGCATCGACCCCATTCCATCATACCTTGTCGACCCGGCCCGTGCCTCCATACTTGACGATGGCCACCGTGTTGTTGAGGTCAATGTGATGTTTCTCAATCAGGTTAATGTAGTCCGCCATGCTCCCCTGGTTGGCGTACACCAGCTTACCCTGTGTCGTAGGACAGAGAACCAGTTACTACTGGGCACAACGAGGGGAGAGGGGAGAGGCTTGGGGTCCCACAGGTGGGTCCAGACCTTACCTTTGCGATTCCACTAGGTGCATAAGCCGCGAAGGGCTGTACCACATCGGGGTCCAGTTGATCCTGGGTGTAGTTCACCTCCTTGACACGAGACCTGAAGAGTTCTTTCCCACTGGTGGAGACTGAGGAAAGAGCAGAGAACATGTGCAGCAGCAGAGAACAGCAACAGGCCATTCAGCCCACAATGCTGCTGGCCAGAAAGAGCGACAATCAGTGAACAGGGAATGGAGGCGGCCAATTTGTGAAGCAGTCCTTGCAGCCGCCATTTTTGGAACTGCTTGCTGAACTGATTTCTTTCTGTGATGTAATTTAATCAGAGCAGTGGAAGGAGTTACCTGCTAAACCCTGGTTCGTTCTCAGACAAACAGCTATTTATTATGTAATGTGGCTGGTTTTCATGGGAAGCAGTTCATTCGGTTCAGTGTCTGGGTCACATGGTTTGAACCAGTCAAGAGCTGGAAAGAATGAAAGGCACAAGGCCGTGGGTAGCCAATAGGTTGGTCAGGTGACCTTGAGCCAATGAGATTGAAGCACATTTGAGCTGGTGAGGAATGATTACAAAAATGAGAGGCTCCGAATGCTAAGGGGTGACAGCACATTGCAAACGATCCCTCGCAGATCGCCGACACGGGGAGATTGGATTGGGACCATGGCCAGCTTAGGCTTCTTTCCTGGTAGTACCATTCACTGTTCAGGGAGGGGCACAGGGCCCTAGTGGCTGGGCACACAGTTTGCGAACCCACATGTTTTTTTAGTAGAGACAATAAAGGTCAGGAAATAAAGATTCTCTCTGTGATTAATTGATCATTGTTACAAATGGGTAATTGTTAAGGTTGTTATAGCCTGTGATGGTAATAGGGACAAGTTCCCACTACCTATTAAATGCTCCCAATGGTGTGCACCTCAAAAAGCCCCTGACAGCCCAGTCCAGCTCCTCGCCTTCACGTTCGTCTTAGCTATGAAGCCCGGTGGAACCGTTTCTACTGACAGGAGAAGGGAAAATGCTGGGTTACTGGCACCTTGATACCAGTCGCTTTGGGCAGATGGGGCTTGTCAGCCGTGGTTGGCAGCTCATCTAGAAGAAAAACTCTGATCTCAAACCTCCACTGCCTCGCGGCTACACCCACTCATGGGGAAGGGTTTGGGAGTAAATCCTGAGGAATATATCCGGAGCAGGAGTCCCTAAGACAGCCCTACATTGAGTTCAAAGCTGACTGGGAACTCCTGCGATGCTGCTGGTACCAAACTGTATCGGTCTCCCCATGTCTGGAGACTGAAGCTTCTCTCCATATCTTACTGCCCTGGCTTCTGCGTCCAGACCCTAATGCGAGGATGCAGTATCCATGGTTGACTCTGACCAGTGGAGGTCCTCAACTCAACCAAATCTAAATCCATTTTGCCTTCACATCCATATCCATCCATTCCCTGCACAATTAAGTCAGAGCCTCTTAAACACCTCTATCATATCTGAATCCATCACCACCCCGACAGCACAGTCCAGGCACACACCAGTCTCTGTGAAAACAACAGGACCCTCACATCTGATTTCAAATCTCCCCTATCTGACGTTGCAAGCATGCATTCTAGTAATAGACATTTCAACTTTGGGAAATAGGTACTGGCTATCTAGTCTAATTATGCCTCTCAGAGTAGTGGATGTGGAGAGGCTGTTTCCCGTAGAGGGGGAGCCGAGGACCAGAGGACGCAGATAGAGTGGATGTGGAGAGGATGCTTCCTATAGTGGGGGAGTCTAGGACCAGTGGACGCGATAGAGTGGATGTGGAGGGGATGTTTCCTATAGTGGGGGAGTCTAGGACCAGAGGACACAGATAGAGTGGATGTGGAGAGGATGTTTCCTGTAGTGGGGGAGTCTACGACCAGAGGACGTAGATAGAGTGGATGTGGAGATGATGTTTCCTACAGTGGGGGAGTCTAGGATCAGAGGACGCAGATAGAGTAGATGTGGAGCGGATGTGTCCTATAGTGGGGGAATCTAGGACCAGAGGACGCAGATAGAGTGGATGTGGAGAGGATGTTGCCAGTAGTGGGGGAGTCTAGAACCAGAGGACACAGATAGAGTGGATGAGGAGAGGATGTTTCCTGTACTAGGGGAGTCTAGAACCAGAGGACACAGATAGAGTGGATGTGGAGAGGATGTTTCCTGTACTAGGGGAGTCTAGGACCAGAGGAAGCAGATAGAGTGGATGTGGAGAGGATATTTCCTATAGTGGGGGAGTTTAGGACCAGAGGACGCAGATAGAGTGGATGTGGAGAGGATGTTTCCTATAGTGGGGGAATCTAGGACCAGAGGACACAGATAGAGTGGATGTGGAGAGGATGTCTCCTATAGTGGGGGAGTCTAGGACCAGAGGACACAGATTAGAGTGGATGTGGAGAGGATGTTTCCTGTCGTCGGGGAGTCTAGGACCAGAGGACACAGATAGAGTGGATGTGGGGAGGATGTTTCCTATAGTGGGGGAGTCTAGGACCAGAGGACATGGATAGAGTGGATGTGGAGAGGATGTTTCGTATAGTGGGGGAGTCTAGGACCAGAGGACACAGATGGAGCGGATGTAGAGAGGATGTTTTCTATAGTGGAGGGAGTCTAGTACCAGAGGGCATGGTCTCAGTATTGAGAGGCGTACATTTAGTACAGTGATGAGGAAAGTTTTTCTACGACCTTTGCTGAGTACTATACCCCTCACTGGGAAAGTTTGGTGAGGATGGAGGAGACCCTCTTACCCACGGTCACGGAGTTGGGCTTCTCCTTCTGCGGAAAAGACAGCAGTACATTGTATGTCACCTTCTTGGCCTCGTCCAGTCCCGATTTAGGGTCGTTCCACCTGTCCAGCAGCAGCTTCACCAGATCTTTGTCTCCTGTGCTGGTGGCCATGTGTGGCTTCTTGGCGAGGACCCTGGGGTAAGGAAACACACAGGAAGGTCAGTTCAGGGCCGGTCATTTTCATCAAGCAGTTTACGTCGTGTGGTATCGCTCATCCGGAGCATGCACATAACAGAATGGCACCGGATACGGTCCCCTCTCACCCACAGAACATTGCTCTGCTCACTGCAGGCATGGCCGCCCAATGCAGCCAGCATTCTCAGCTTGTAACAGGGCAGAGAAAACTTACAAGGATGTTGCCGGGACCTGAGGATATGAGTTCTGGAGAAAGGTTGAATAGATCAGAACTTTATTCTTGGGAATGTGGAAGATTGATTGGAAGGCTGGCTGGAGGTATACGAAATTGTGAGAGGTACAGATAGGGTAAATGCAAGCTGGCTTTTTCTATCAAGGTGGGGTAGGACTACAACTGGAGGTCATGGGTTAAGGGCAAAAGGTGAAACATTTAAAAAGAATGTGAGGGGGAACTTCTACACTGAGAGGGTGGTAAGAGTGTGGAACGACCTGTGGCAGAACTGAGCTCGATTTCAACGTTTAAGAGAAGTTTGTACAGGTACGTGGATGGGAGGGTGTGGAAGTTTGGACAGGTACGTGGATGGGAGGGTGTGGAAGTTTGGACAGGTACGTGGATGGGAGGGTGTGGAAGTTTGGACAGGTACGTGGATGGGAGGGTGTGGAAGTTTGGACAGGTACGTGGATGGGAGGGTGTGGAAGTTTGGACAGGTATGTGGATGGGAGGGTGTGGGAGTTTGGACAGGTACGTGGATGGGAGGGTGTGGAAGTTTGGACAGGTACGTGGATGGGAGGGTGTGGAAGTTTGGACAGGTACGTGGATAGGAGGGTGTGGAAGTTTGGACAGGTACGTGGATGGGATGGTGCGGGAGTTTGGACAGGTACGTGGTTGGGAGGGTGTGGAAGTTTGGACAGGTACGTGGATGGGAGGGTGTGGAAATTTGGACAGGTACGTGGATAGGAGGGTGTGGAAGTTTGGACAGGTACGTGGATGGGAGGGTGTGGAAGTTTGGACAGGTACGTGGATGGGAGGGTGTGGAAGTTTGGACAGGTACGTGGATGGGAGGGTGTGGAAGTTTGGACAGGTACGTGGATGGGAGGGTGTGGACGGCTGAGGCCCCGGCCTAGTTCGATGGGGCTAGGCCGTAAGAATAGGTTGGCACAAGTGGGGCAAAAGATCACGACTGTGAGTATTGCTGTGCAAGGAGCTGTGGAGAGTTGTAGACACCGCTCAGTACATCACTGAAACCAGTCTCCCCTCCTTGTCTACACTTCCCACTGCCTCGGTAAAGCAGCCAGCATAATCAAAGACCCCCTCCCCACCCCAGGCATTCTCTCCCCCACCCCCCCCATCGGGGGAGGAGATACAAACTCCCTGGCGCATGTCCCACCACATTCCACCCCGCAGTTCTCAGACTATTGAATGGTTCCCTAGTACGCAGAACTACCCTGCTCTCTGAGATGCAGAGTTATATCACAGAGAAACAGGCCCTTTGGCCCATCAAGCCTATACTATCTATTCAAGACCTTGAGGAACATTATGTCGCAATTGTACAAGACGTTGGTGAGGCCACATTTGGAACATTATGTTCCGTTTTGGTTTGGTTGCCCTGCTGTGGGCACACACACACACACACACACACACACACACACACACACTCACACACACACATAAGGTTAGGATCGAGCCCAGGTCTCCCTGGAGTTGGGAGGCAGTGGAGGTTGAAGATGACAACAACAGCTCCCAGGAAGCGGATGATGAAACAGACCCCACAGGTCCATGACCGATACAAACTTCAATCCTCACTGTGGGTCAACCACCATGAAGGGGAACACCTCCCAGCTGGCTGTGTGACCCTGTTGGGGCGACCAGATTGTCCTGACTGGAGACACTATCATACTGCACAGGGTGTCTAAGACCTTTACACAGTACTGTATTTGTCAACGTGGAGCAGAGAGCGAGTTTGTAAATCTGACGGGAGCAAAGGATTTTGGGAATGGTGAGGGTGGGGCGCCGTGGGAGGGGTGTGGGACAGGGGGCAGAGAAGGAGTGTCAGGGGTGGGTGTAGACACACCCAGCCCTGAGACACCAGGCAAGGTCATTTGATTCCAAACAATTGGTTTATTGATCACTGCAGAATATCTCTCTGGTGCTTCCCGCTCCCTCCCCTCTCCCTTCCCCTTTTCCCAACCATGAATCCCCTCTCCCTGCCCCTTTCCCACTCTCAGTCCACAATAGAGACCCAGATCAGAATCAGGTTTATCATCACTCATGTATCTCATGAAATGTGTTTTTTTGTGTGACAGCAGTACAGTGTAATACATAAAAAAAGGCTTTGACCAGTGACCATTCCAGACATCGGAAGTTTGGAGAAGAGGGGACTTCAATCATGCCCACTGCCCGAGGGTGAAAGGCAGCAGCGGGTCAGTTCGGTGATAAAGAGCTTTTACCGGCAACCAGTCGGCGTTTAGCAAGAGTAAATTAAAGGGAGGCGGGGGAAGAGGAGCGGCCATCAGCTGAGTGAGTCAGAGTGGCCATCATCTGAGTGGGCAGAGTCAGAGCGGCCAACGTCTGAGTGGGCAGAGTCAGAGTGGGCAGAGTCTGAGTGGGCAGAGTCTGAGCGGGTAGAGTCAGAGCGGCCATCGTCTGAGTGGGCAGAGTCTAAGTGGGCAGAGTCAGAGTGGCCATTGTCTGAGTGGGCAGAGTCAGAGTGGACAGAGTCAGAGTAGCCATCGTTTGAGTGGGCAGAGTCAGAGTGGCCATCGTCTGAGTGGGCAGAGTCAGAGTGGACAGAGTCAGAGTAGCCATCGTTTGAGTGGGCAGAGTCTGAGTGGGCAGAGTCAGAGTGGGCAGAGTCAGAGTGGCCATCATCTGAGTGGGCAGAGTCAGAGTGGCCATCGTCTGAGTGGGCAGAGTCAGAGTGGGCAGAGTCAGAGTGGGCAGAGTCAGAGCAGCCATCGTCTAAGTGGGCAGAGTCAGAGTGGGCAGAGTCTGAGTGGGCAGAGTCAGAGTGGCCATCGTCTGAGTGGGCAGAGTCAGAGTGGGCAGAGTCAGAGTGGGCAGAGTCAGAGCAGCCATCGTCAGAGTGGGCAGAGTCAGAGTGGGCAGAGTCAGAGTGGGCAGAGTCAGAGCAGCCATCGTCTGAGTGGGCAGAGTCTGAGTGGGCAGAGTCAGAGTGGGCAGAGTCAGAGTGGCCATCATCTGAGTGGGCAGAGTCAGAGCAGCCATTGTCTGAGTGGGCAGAGTCAGAGTGGGCAGAGTCAGAGTGGGCAAAGTTAGAGTGGGCAGAGTCTGAGTGGGCAGAGTCAGAGTGGCCATCGTCTGAGTGGGCAGAGTCAGAGTGGGCAGAGTCTGAGTGGCCATCGTCTGAGTGGGCAGAGTCAGAGTGGCCATCCTGAGTGGGCAGAGTCAGAGTGGGAAGAGTCTGAGTGGCCATCGTCTGAGTGGGCAGAGTCAGAGTGGGAAGAGTCTGAGTGGGCAGAGTCTGAGTGGGCAGAGTCAGAGTGGGCAGAGTCAGAGTGGCCATCATCTGAGTGGGCAGAGTCAGAGTGGACAGAGCCTGAGTGGGCAGAGTCTGAGTGGGCAGAGTCTGAGTGGGCAGAGTCTGAGTGGGCAGAGTTAGAGTGGGCAGACTCTGAGTGGGCAGAGTCAGAGTGGCCATCGTCTGAGTGGGCAGAGTCAGAGTGGCCATCCTGAGTGGGCAGAGTCTGAGTGGGCAGAGTCTGAGTGGGCAGAGTCAGAGTGGGCAGAGTCAGAGCAGCCATCGTCTGAGTGGGCAGAGTTAGAGTGGGCAGGGTCTGAGTGGGCAGAGTCAGAGTGGCCATCGTCTGAGTGGGCAGAGTCTGAGTGGGCAGAGTCTGAGTGGGCAGAGTCAGAGTGGCCATCCTGAGTGGGCAGAGTCAGAGTGGGCAGAGTCTGAGTGGGCAGAGTCAGAGTGGGCAGAGTCAGAGCAGCCATCGTCTGAGTGGGCAGAGTCAGAGTGGGCAGAGTCTTAGTGGGCAGAGTCTGAGTGGGCAGAGTCAGAGTGGGCAGAGTCTGAGTGGGCAGAGTCAGAGTGGGCAGAGTCAGAATGGCCATCCTGAGTGGGCAAAGTCAGAGTGGCCATCGTCTGAGTGGGCAGATTCAGAGTGGGCAGAGTCTGAGTGGGCAGAGTCTGAGTGGGCAGAGTCTGAGTGGCCATCCTGAGTGGGCAGAGTCAGAGTGGGAAGAGTCTGAGTAGGCAGAGTCTGAGTGGGCAGAGTCAGAGTGGGCAGAGACAGAGTGGCCATCATCTGAGTGGGCAGAGTCAGAGTGGCCATCCTGAGTGGGCAGAGTCAGAGTGGGAAGAGTCTGAGTGGGCAGAGTCAGAGTGGGCAGAGTCAGAGTGGCCATCATCTGAGTGGGCAGAGTCAGAGTGGCCATCCTGAGTGGGCAGAGTCAGAGTGGGCAGAGTCTGAGTGGGCAGAGTCAGAGTGGCCATCATCTGAGTGGGCAGAGTCAGAGTGGCCATCCTGAGTGGGCAGAGTCTGAGTGGGCAGAGTCAGAGTGGGCAGAGTCAGAATGGTGACCTCGAGGCTTCAGTCAGAGAAAGCAAAGCGGAGGAAAGCTGAAGTGTTTTCGTGCTCTCTATATATCTGCTCAGCTAGGACGGGTGTGATGACAGGCAGGATGGTGGAATGCTCCCCTTGTGGGATGTGGGAAGGCAGGGAGATCTCCTGTGTTCCTGACAGCTACAACTGTGAGAATTGCATCCTAACAATCCGTGTTAAGGAGCTGGAGCTGGAACTGGATGAAGTCTGGATCATTCGGGAGGCTGAGGGGTGACAGATAGGGGACAGAGAGAGGGGTGGTTACCCTCAAGGTGGGGGACACAGGAGACTGGAAGGGGAAAGGGGTTAAGGAGCCAGTGCAGAGTTACCCCTGTGGCCGTCCCCCTCAACGACAGATACACCATCTTGGTTACTGTCAGGGAGAATGACCCAACAGAGGAAAGTGACAGTGGTCAGCTCTCCAGTACTGAGTCTGCCTCTGTGACCCAGAAGGGAAGGGAGGAGAAGAGGCACACTGTGGTGATGGGGGATTCGTTAGTTAGGGGAACAGACAGGAGGCTGTGCGGGTGAGAACGAGATTCCCGGATGGTATGTTGCCTCCTGGGTGCCAGGGTCTGGGATATCCTGGATCGAGTCCTCAGCATTCTGAAGTGGGAGGGTGAGCAGCCACAAATCATGGTCCCTGTGGGTACTGATGACATGGGCAGGATGAGTGATGAGGTTCTGCATCGGGAGTTCAGGGAGTTAGGTGCTAAGTTAAAGGGCAGGACCTCCAGGGCTGTGATCTCAGGATTTCTACACATGCCACGTGCTGGTGAGGCCAGAACTAGGGAGATTATACAGTCGAACACGTGGCTAAGGAGTTGGCGTAGGAGGGAGGGCGTGAGATTTTTGGGTCATTGGGCTCTCTACCAGGGAAGGTGGGACCTGCACAGAAGGGACGGTTTGTTCCTGAATGGGAGAGAGACTAATATCCTCGCAGAAAGGATTGTTAATGCTGCGTGGTGGGGTTTAAACGAGAGTTTCAGGGGGATGGGAACCAGAGTGGCAGAACAGATAGTGGAGAGGTTGTGGAGACGGATGGCGGTAAGACCTCAGGCAAACTCAGGAATCTAAAGGTTGAGCATGGTGTGACTAGTGTCCTGAGCTGTGTATATTTCAATGCAAGAATTATCATAGGAAAGGCAGATGATAGTGCTGAAGACGAGGTAGCTGGTTTACAACAGAGGCAATGTGTAGTGACAGGGCAAAATTGCAGTCAACAGGATGAGTTGCAACCTAAAAGGTGGACAACATTGAAAAGGGTGGACACAGGACTGAAGGTATTATATTTTAATGCGCACAGAATACAGAATAAGATCGAGGAACTTGCGGCAGAGTTGCTGATTGGCAGGTACATAGGCATCACTGAATCATGATTGAAAGGAGATTAAAGCTGGGAGCTTAATGTCCAAGGATACACATTGTATCGAAAGGACAGGCAGGTAGACAGAGGGGGCGGCGTTGCTCTTTTGGTGAAAAATGAAGTCAAATCATTAGAAAGAGGTGAGAAAAAGAAGATTTTGAATCATAATGGATAGAGCAAAGGAACTGCAAGGGTAAAAAGACCCTGATGGGAGTTGTATACAGACCCCCAAACAGTAGTAAGGATGTGGCCTACATATTACAAAGGGAGATAGAAAATGCATACCAAAAGAGCAATGTTATGGGGTCTTCATTATGCAGGTAGATTGGGAAAGTCATGTTGGTGCTGGATTCCAAGAGGAAAAATTCCTAGAGGGCTTATGAGATGCCTTTTTTAGAGCAGCTCGTGGTTCAGCCCACTAGGGGATCAGCTATTCTGAAGTTTGGTGTTGTGCAATGAACCAGAATTGATTAGAGAGCTAAAGGTAAAAGAACCCTTAGGGGTAAGTGCTCATAATATGATCGATCACCATGAAATTTGAGAAGAAGCTAACATCAGATGTATCAAAATTATGGTGGGAATTACAGAGGCATGAGAGAGGAGCTGGCCAGAATTGATTGGAAAAGAACACTGGCAGGGATGATGGCAGAGCAGCAATGTCTGGAATTTCTGGAAGCAATTCGGAAGGAACAGGATACATACATCCCAAAGAGGAAAAGGTATTCTAAAAGCAAGATGACACAACCGTGGCTGATAAGGGAAGTCAAAGCCAACAGTAAAGCCAAAGAGAGGGCATATAATAGAGTAAACATTAGTGGGAAGTTGGAGGATTGGGAACCTTTTAAAAACTAACAGAAGGCAACTAAACAAGTCATTAAGAAGGCAAGATACATCAAAGTTGCTGGTGAACACAGCAGGCCAGGCAGCATCTCTAGGAAGAGGTACAGTCGATGTTTCAGGCCGGGACCCTTCGTCAGGACCAACTGAAGGAAGAGTTAGTCAGAGATTTGAAAGAGATTAAGAAGGCAAGGATAGAATACGAAAGTAAGCTAGCCAATAATATTAAAGAGGATACCAAAAGTTCCTTCAGATACATAAAGTGTAAAAGAGAGGTGAGATTGGATATTGGACCGCTGGGAAATTATGCTGGAGAGGTAGTAATGGGGGACAAGGGAGTGGCGGACGAACTGAATAAATATTTTGTGTCAATCTTCACGGTGGAAGACTCTAGCAGTATGGTGGAAGTTCCGGGTGTCAGGGGTCATGAAGTGTGTGAAGTTACCATGACTAGAAAGAAGATTCTTGAGAAACTGAAAGGTCTGAAGGCAGATAAGTCACCTGGACCAGATTGTGTACAGTGTACACTGTACACCCCAGGGTTCTGAAAGATGTGGCTGAAGAGATTGTGGTGGCATTAGCGATGATCTTTCAAGAATCTCGAGATTCTGGAATGGTTCCGGAAAACTAGAAAATTGCAAATGTCACTCCACTCTTCAGGAAGGGGGGTGAAGCAGAAAAAAGGGAAACAATAGCCCAGTTAATCTGACCTCAGTGGTTGGGAAGATGTTGGAGCTGATTATTAAGGATGAGGTTTGAGGGTACTTGGAGGCACATGATAAATAGCCTATAGTCAGCATGGTTTCCTCAAGGGAAAATCTTGCCTGACAAATCGGTTGGAATTCTTCGAAGAAATAACAAGCAGGATAGACAAAGGAGAATCAGTTGATGTTGCGTATTGGATTTTCAGAAGGCCTTTGACAAGGTAACATATATGAAGCTGCTAAACGAGCTATGAGCCTTTGGAATTACAGGAAAGATCCCAGCAGGGATAAAGCAGTGGCCGATTGGCGGGAGGCAAAGAGTGGGAATAAAGGGAGACTTTTCTGACTGGCTGCCGGTGACTAGTGTTTTCCACAGGAGCCTGTGTTGGGATCGATTCTTTTTACGTTATATGTCAATGGCTCAGCTGATGGAATTGATGGCTTTGTTGTAAAGTTTGCTGATGGTATGAAGATTGGTGGAGGGGCAGGTAGTTTTGAGGAAGTAGAGAGACTACAGACGACTTAGACAGATGAAGAGAGGCAATGAAATGGCAGATGTAATACAGTGTCTGGAAGTGTATGGTCATGCACATTGGGAGAAGAAATGATAGGAATACAAAAATCTGCAAAGGGACTTGGGAGTCCTTGAGCAGGATTTCTGAAAGGTTAATTTGCAGATCGAGTCTGTGGTGAGGAAGACAAATGCGATGTTAGCATTCATTTCAAGACGACTAGAATTGAAAACAAGGGTGTCATGTTGAGACTTTATAAAGCACTGGTGAGGCATCTCTTGGAGCATTGTGAGCAGCTTTGGGCCCTTTATCTGAGAAAGGATGTGTTGACGTCGGAGAGGGTTCAAAGGAGATTCACGAAAATGACTCCAGGACTGAACGGTGCGAGATATGAAGAGCGTTTGCCGGCTCTGGGCCTGTATTTGCTGAAATTCAGAAGATGAGGGGTGAACACACTGAAACCTATCGAATGGTGAAGGGCCTTGATAGAGTGGATGTGGAGAGGATGTTTCCTATGGTGGGACAGTCTATGACCAGAGGGCACAGATAGAGTGGATGTAGGGAGGATGTTTCCCATAGTGGGAGAGTCTAGGACCAGAGGACACAGATAGAGTGGATGTGGAGAAGATGTTTCCTATAGTGGTGGAGTCTAGGACCAGAGGACACAGATAGAGTGGATGTGGAGAGGATGTTTCCTATAGTGGGGGAGTCTAGGACCAGAGGGCACAGATAGAGTGGATGTGGAGAGGATGTTTCCTATAGTGGGGGAGTCTAGGACCAGAGGGCACAGATAGAGTGGATGTGGAGAGGATGTTTCCTGTGGTGGGACAGTCTATGACCAGAGGACACAGATAGAGTGGATGTGGAGAGGATGTTTCCTATAGTGGGGGAGTCTAGGACCAGAGGGCACAGATAGAGTGGATGTGGAAAGGATGTTTCCTATAGTGGGGGAGTCTAGGACCAGAGGGCACAGATAGAGTGGATGTGGAAAGGATGTTTCCTATAGTGGGGGAGTCTATGACCAGAGGACACAGATAGAGTGGATGTGGAGAGGATGTTTCCTGTGGTGGGACAGTCTATGACCAGAGGACACAGATAGAGTGGATGTGGAGAAGATGTTTCCTATAGTGGTGGAGTCTAGGACCAGAGGACACAGATAGAGTGGATGTGGAGAGGATGTTTCCTATAGTGGGACAGTCTATGACCAGAGGACACAGATAGAGTGGATGTGGAGAGGATGTTTCCTATAGTGGGGGAGTCTAGGACCAGAGGACACAGATAGAGTGGATGTGGAGAGGATATTTCCTATAGTGGGGGAGTCTAGGACCAGAGGACACAGATAGAGTGGATGTGGAGAGGATGTTTCCTATAGTGGGGGAGTCTAGGACCAGAGGACACAGATAGAGTGGATGTGGAGAGGATGTTTCCTATAGTGGGGGAGTCTATGACCAGAGGACACAGATAGAGTGGATGTGGAGAGGATATTTCCTATAGTGGAGGGGACTGGGACCAGAGGACACAGATAGAGTGGATGTGGAGAGGATGTTTCCTATAGTGGGGGAGTCTATGACCAGAGGACACAGATAGAGTGGATGTGGAGAGGATATTTCCTATAGTGGAGGGGACTGGGACCAGAGGACACAGATAGAGTGGTTGTGGAGAGGATGTTTCCTGTGGTGGGACAGTCTATGACCAGAGGACACAGATAGAGTGGATGTGGAGAAGATGTTTCCTATAGTGGTGGAGTCTAGGACCAGAGGACACAGATAGAGTGGATGTGGAGAGGATGTTTCCTATAGTGGGACAGTCTATGACCAGAGGACACAGATAGAGTGGATGTGGAGAGGATGTTTCCTATAGTGGGGGAGTCTAGGACCAGAGGACACAGATAGAGTGGATGTGGAGAGGATATTTCCTATAGTGGGGGAGTCTAGGACCAGAGGACACAGATAGAGTGGATGTGGAGAGGATGTTTCCTGTAGTGGGGAGTCTAGGACCAGAGGACACAGATAGAGTGGATGTGGAGAGGATGTTTCCTATACTGGGGGAGTCTAGGACCAGAGGACACAGATAGAGTGGATGTGGAGAGGATGTTTCCTATAGTGGGGGTGTCTAGGACCAGAGGACACAGATAGAGTGGATGTGGAGAGGATGTTTCCTATACTGGGGGAGTCTAGGACCAGAGGACACAGATAGAGTGGATGTGGAGAGGATGTTTCCTATAGTGGGACAGTCTATGACCAGAGGACACAGATAGAGTGGATGTGGAGAGGATGTTTCCTATAGTGGGGGAGTCTAGGACCAGAGGACACAGATAGAGTGGATGTGGAGAGGATATTTCCTATAGTGGGGGAGTCTAGGACCAGAGGACACAGATAGAGTGGATGTGGAGAGGATGTTTCCTGTAGTGGGGAGTCTAGGACCAGAGGACACAGATAGAGTGGATGTGGAGAGGATGTTTCCTATACTGGGGGAGTCTAGGACCAGAGGACACAGATAGAGTGGATGTGGAGAGGATGTTTCCTATAGTGGGGGTGTCTAGGACCAGAGGACACAGATAGAGTGGATGTGGAGAGGATGTTTCCTATAGTGGAGGGGACTGGGACCAGAGGACACAGATAGAGTGGATGTGGAGAGGATGTTTCCTATAGTGGGGGAGTCTATGACCAGAGGACACAGATAGAGTGGATGTGGAGAGGATGTTTCCTGTAGTGGGGGAGTCTAGGACCAGAGGACACAGATAGAGTGGATGTGGAGAGGATGTTTCCTATACTGGGGGAGTCTAGGACCAGAGGACACAGATAGAGTGGATGTGGAGAGGATGTTTCCTATACTGGGGGAGTCTAGGACCAGAGGACACAGATAGAGTGGATGTGGAGAGGATGTTTCCTATAGTGGGGGTGTCTAGGACCAGAGGACACAGATAGAGTGGATGTGGAGAGGATGTTTCCTATAGTGGAGGGGACTGGGACCAGAGGACACAGATAGAGTGGATGTGGAGAGGATGTTTCCTGTGGTGGGACAGTCTATGACCAGAGGACACAGATAGAGTGGATGTGGAGAGGATGTTTCCTATAGTGGGGGAGTCTAGGACCAGAGGACACAGATAGAGTGGATGTGGAGAGGATGTTTCCTATAGTGGGGGTGTCTAGGACCAGAGGACACAGATAGAGTGGATGTGGAGAGGATGTTTCATATAGTGGGGGTGTCTAGGACCAGAGGACACAGATAGAGTGGATGTGGAGAGGATGTTTCATATAGTGGGGGAGTCTAGGACCAGAGGACACAGATAGAGTGGATGTGGAGAGGATGTTTCCTATACTGGGGGAGTCTAGGACCAGAGGACACAGATAGAGTGGATGTGGAGAGGATGTTTCCTATAGTGGGGGAGTCTGGGACCAGAGGACACAGATAGAGTGGATGTGGAGAGGATGTTTCCTATACTGGGGGAGTCTAGGACCAGAGGACACAGATAGAGTGGATGTGGAGAGGATGTTTCCTATAGTCAGGGAGTCTAGGACCAGAGGACACAGATAGAGTGGATGTGGAGAGGATGTTTCCTATACTGGGGGAGTCTGGGACCAGAGGACACAGATAGAGTGGATGTGGAGAGGATGTTTCCTATAGTGGGGGAGTCTGGGACCAGAGGACACAGATAGAGTGGATGTGGAGAGGATGTTTCCTGTGGTGGGACAGTCTATGACCAGAGGACACAGCCTCAAGATGGAGGGGCATCCTTTCAGCCACAGAGCGGTCAATCTATGGAATTCTCTACCACAGGCAGCGGTGGAGGCCAAGTCATTCTGTAAAACTATGGCACAGGTTGATAGATTCTTGGTTGTTCAGGGCATGAAGGGATAGGGGAGAAGGCAGGAGATAGGAGCTAAGACTGAAACAGATGAGGCATGATGAAGTGGAGGAGCAGACTCGATGGGCCAAATGGCCTAATTCTGCTCTTAAATCGTATGTGAAACACAAAAAATTACGTAAGTACTGAGAAAAAGCCTTGGGCACCCGAGCTATGTATATGAACTGAAGAGTTCTGCACAGTAAAGCACACTTCAGTCTATAGAAATACCCATCATATAAGCTGATGAAACATAGAAAATAGGTGCAGGAGGCCATTCGGCCCTTCGAGCCTGCACCGCCATTTATTATGATCATGGCTGATCATCCAACTCAGAACCCCGCCCCAGCCTTCCCTCCATACCCCCTGACCCCGTAGCCACAAGGGCCATATCTAACTCCCTCTTAAATATAGCCAATGAACTGGCCTCAACTGTTTCCTGTGGCAGAGAATTCCACAGATTCACCACTCTCTGTGTGAAGAAGTTTTTCCTAATCTCGGTCCTAAAAGGCTTCCCCTCTATCCTCAAACTGTGACGGCAATGACAGAGAAACACACGTGAGATTTTATTGAGTATTCTCTGTACAAACAGACCACTCGGCCCCACCAGTCCATTCTGACCCTCTCTGTACAAACAGGCCATTCGGCCCCACCAGTCCATGCTGGAATTCTGACTGGGCTGCACTTGCGCAACCCCGTTGATTGTCTGCTTCCTCCCTCGTCTCCCCAGGACGCGTGTGATTGTGTGAGATACCAGTCCGAGCGGTGGTGAGGTGTCCACTTGGGATCCAGCTCAGGCTGAGACTGGCATGGACATGTCATCCCTGTCTAGTAACGCAAACCAAGCAGTGCGATATGTCGAGTGAGCTGTTGCCCATCTCGGAAGCTCTCCCTCTCTCTGCAGGTTGTGAACCCAAAAGATCAGCCTGGACCGAACCAGTGGCTTCACAGGATTTGCCTGTCAGCAATGTCAGCCTGCCTTAGGGACTCCTGCTCCGGATTTTTCCCCCGGGGTTTACTCCTGAAGCCTTCTCCATGAGTGGGAACAGCCACAAGGCAGCGGAGGTTTGAGATCAGAGATTTCCTTCTCCTGGATGAGCTGCCAACCGCATCTGACGAGACCCGTCTGCCCGAAGTGACTGGTTTGGGGGCGACCAGTAAATCCCGGCCCCCCCCCCGCATCGGTAGAAACAGTTCCCGCCGGGTTTGTGTCTGAGGTCTGAGGCATTCACGGTGGCCAGGAGCTGGACTGGGTTGTCAGAGGCCATTTGAGACGCATGCCATTGGGAGTATTGAACAGGTAGTGGGAACTTGTCCCTGTTACCAACCCCGGCTATCACAGCCTGAGGGAACAGGCCATATCCATGTCAGGTCTGCATCCCGCTGCTGTTTTCCCTTGTCCCTG
>NC_086126.1:21218520-21261020 GCF_963921235.1 Mobula hypostoma | reverse complement strand
ACCCCATGTACACATAGACCATTCAGCCCAAATACTCCATGCTAGCATTCATGCTCCAGGCACTCAGTGGGTCCAGGTCAACCATGGAGGTTGTGTCCTCACTGCCTGGGCAGTACGATACGGGGAGCGAGCTGTTGCCTATGCAGCTGGCTCCCGGATGAGAGCTGACGAGCCCCATCTGCCCGAAGCGACTGGTTTTAAGGTGCCAGTAACCTGCCTTTGCTCTTTCTCCTATTGGTAGAAACCGTGCCACCGGGCTTGGTAGCTGAGCCACAGGAGCTGGATTTGGTTCTCAGAAGCTATTTGAGACGCACGCCATCGGGAGCTTGTCCCCATTTCACCCCCGCTGTAACAACCTTAAAGGCCTGACTTTCCTGACACAGCCCGGTACATCACGGAAAACCAGCCTGCCTTCTGTGGACTCAGTCTGTGCCTTCTGCAGCCAACTTAGGCAAAGTCCCACCCATCGCAGACATTCTCTCCACTCCCATCAGGCAGAAGGTACAAAAGCCGGAATGTACACACCTCCAGACTCAAGGACAGCCTGTATCCCACTCTCATCAGGCTCCCAAATGGACCTCTAGGACAATAAGATGCATACTTGGCCTCACAATCTACCTGGTTATAACTGTCACCTTATCATTTACCTGTACTCATCAGGAAGCTTTTCAATGAAAGGGTTACCACATGTGGACTGCTTGACAGCTCTGGGTCTGTACTCATTGCAGTCCAAAAGAATGAAGCAGGATCTCACTGAAAGACATCGAATGTTGAAAGGCCTCGATAGAGTGAATGTGGAGAGGATGTTTCCTATAGTGGGGAAGTCTAGGACCAGAGGACACAGATAGAGTGGATGTGGAGAGGATGTTTCCTATAGCAGGGGAGTCCAGGATCAGAGGACACAGACAGAGTGGATGTGGAGAGGATGTTTCCTATAGTGGGGGAGTCTAGGACCAGAGGACACAGATAGAGTGGATGTGGAGAAGATGTTTCCTACAGTGGAGGAGTCTAGGACCAGAGGACACAGATAAAGTGGATGTGGAGAGGATGTTTCCTATAGTGGGGCAGTCTAGGACCAAAGGACACAGAGTGGATGTGGAGAGGATGTTTCCTATAGTGGGGGAGTCTAGGAGCAGAGGACACAGATAGAGTGGATGTGGAGAGGATGTTTCCTATAGTGGGGGAGTCTAGGACCAGAGGACACAGATAGAGTGGATGTGGAGAGGACGTTTCCTATAGTGGGGGAGTCTAGGACCAGAGGACACAAATAGAGTGGATGTGGAGAGGATGTTTCCTATAGTGGGGGAGTCTGGGACCAGAGGACACAGATAGAGTGGATGTGGAGAGGATGTTTCCTATAGTGGGGGAGTCTAGGACCAGAGGGCACAGATAGAGAGGATGTGGAGAGGATGTTTCCTATAGTGGGGGAGTCTAGGACCAGAGGACACAGATAGAGTGGATGTGGAGAGGATGTTTCCTATAGTGGGGGAGTCTAGGACCAGAGGACACAGATAGAGTGGATGTGGAGAGGATGTTTCCTATAGTTTGGGGAGTCTAGGACCAGAGGACACAGATAGAGTGGATGTGGAGAGGATGTTTCCTATAGTGGGGGAGTCTAGGACCAGAGGACACAGATAGATTGGATGTGAAGAGGATGTTTCCTATAGTGGGGGAGTCTAGGACCAGAGAGCCTTGTCTCAGAATAGAGTGACATCCATTTAGAACGGAGATGAGGAGGTATTTCTTCAGCCATAGAGTGATTTGGTGAATTTGAGGAATTTATTGCTGGAGGTAGCTGTAGAGGCTAAGTCATTGAGTATTTTTAAGGCAGAGGTTGATAGATTCTTGATTAGTCAGGGCATGAAAGGATATGTGGAGGAGACAGGAGATTGCGGTTGAGAGGGAAATGGATCAGTCATGATGAAATGGTGGAGCAGACTCGAATCAGAATCAGAATCAGGTTTATTATCACCGGCATGTGACGTGAATTTTGTTAACTTAGCAGCAGCAGTTGAATGTAATATATAATCTGGCAAAAAAATATCAATTGCAGAATTTATATATCGAATAGATTAAAAATCATGCAAAAAAACAGAAATAATATTACATTAAAAAAGTGAAGTAGTGTCCATTCAGAAATCTGATGGCAGAGGGGAAGAAGCTGTTCCTGAATCGCTGAGTGTGTGTCTTTAGGCTTCTGTACCTGCTACCTGATGGTAACAGTGAAAAAAGGCATGTCCTAGGTGCGTGAGGTCCTTAATAATGGACGCTGCCTTTCTGAAACACCGCTCCCTAAAGACTTCCTGGGTACTTTGTCGGCTAGTACCCAAAATGGAGCTGACTAGATTTACAACCTTCTGCAGCTTCTTTCAGTCCTGTGCTTTAGCCCCTCCATACCAGACAGTGATGCAGCCTGTCAGAATGCTCTCCACAGTACAACTGTGGAACCAATGGGTTAAATAACCTAATTCTGTTCCTTTATGATCTTATGTTCCTCTGCAAAAGCCAGCACGCCCATACCACCAGGGTCAAGGACAGCCTCTATCTGTTATCAGATTCTTGAACAGACTGCTTGTATGATAAGATGGGTTCCCAGTCTGCTTCATTATAACCTTTCACTTTATCATTTACATTTACCTGCCCTTCACACATCCGGTAGTGTTTACACTGAAACTTTGACAAAAGTGGAGAGTATACTGACTGGCTGCATCACAGCCTGGTATGGAAACACCAATACCCTTGAACAGAAAATCCTACAAAAAGCAGTGGATACGGCCCAGTCCATCACAGGTAAAGCCCACCCCACCATTGAGCACATCTCCATGAGGCATTGTCACAGGAAAGCAGCATCCAAGTTCAGGGATCCCCACCACCCAGGTCATGATCTCTTCTGACTGCTGTCATTGGGAAGGAGGTACAGGAGCCTCAGGTCCCACACCACCAGGTTCAGGAATAGTTATTACCCTCAACCATCAGGCTCCTGAACCAGAGAGGATAACCTCAACTCTGAACTGATTCCATCGGGAAGGAGGTACAGGAGCCTCAGGTCCCACACCACCAGGTTCAGGAACAGTTATTACCCCTCAACCATCAGGCTCCTGAACCAGAGGGGATAACTTCACTCAACCTCACTTGCCCCATCACTGAACTCCTCCCACAATCTATGGACTCTCTTTCAAGGACTCTTCATAGTAGTCATAGTCATAGTCATACTTTATTGATCCTGGGGGAAATTGGTTTTCGTTACAGTTGCCCATAAATAATAAATAGTAATAGAACCATAAATAGTTAAATAGTAATATGTAAATTATGCCAGTAAATTATGAAATAAGTCCAGGACCAATCTATTGGCTCAGGGTGTCTGACCCTCCAAGGGAGGAGTTGTAAAGTTTGATGGACACAGGCAGGAATGACTTCCTATGATGCTCAGTGCTGCATCTCATTGGAATGAGTCTCTGGCTGAATGTACCCACCCAGTGCATTATATAGTGGCTGGGAGACATTGTCCAAGATGGCATGCAACTTAGACAGCATCCTCTTTTCAGACACCACCGTGAGAGAGTCCAGTTCCATCCCCACAACATCACTGGCCTTACGAATGAGTTTGTTGATTCTGTTGGTGTCTGCTACCCTCAGCCTGCTGTCCCAGCACACAACAGCAAACATGATCGCACTGGCCACCACAGACTCAGCATCGTCTGGTAGATGTTAAAGGACCTCAGTCTCCTCAGGAAATAGAGATGGCTCTGACCCTTCTTGTAGACAGCCTCAGTGTTCTTTGACGAGTCCAGTTTATTGTCAATTCATATCCCCAGGTATTTGTAATCCTCCACCATGTCCACCCTGACCCCCTGGATGGAAACAGGGGTCACCGGTACCTTAGCTCTCCTCAGGTCTACCACCAGCTCCTTAGTCTTTTTCACATTAAGCTGCAGATAATTCTGCTCACACCATGTGACAAAGTTTCCTACCGTAGCCCTGTACTCAGCCTCATCTCCCTTGCTGATGCATCCAACTATGGCAGAGTCATCCGAAAACTTCTGAAGATGACAAGACTCTGTGCAGTAGTTGAAGTCCCAGGTGTAAATGGTGAAGAGAAAGGGAGACAAGGCAGTCCCCTGTGGAGCCCCAGTGCTGCTGATCACTCTGTCGGACACACAGTGTTGCAAGCACACGTACTGTGGTCTGCCAGTCAGGTAATCAAGAATCCATGATACCAGGGAAGCATCCACCTGCATCGCTGTCAGCTTCTCCCCCAGCACAGCAGGGCGGATGGTGTTGAACGCACTGGAGAAGTCAAAAAGCATGACCCTTACAGTGTTCGCTGTGTTCATGTTCATCTCATGTTCTCAATATTTATATTTAATATTTATCTATCTCCATTTCTGGAGACAGACTGTCCACTGACATCTTCTACAAGCCCACTGACTCTCATAACTACCTCGACTATACCTCTTCCCACCCCGCCACATGCAAAAATGCCATTCCCTATTCCCAGTTCCTCCGTCTCCGCCGCATCTGCTCCGAGGATGAGGCTTTCCGTTCCAGGACATCTCAAATGTCCTCTTTCTTTCAGGATCGTGGTTTCCCTTCTACCGTCATCAATGATGCCCTCACCCACATCTCCTCCACTTCCCACACTTCGGCCCTCACCCCATCCTCCCGCCAACACAACAGGGACAGAGTTCCCCTTGTCCTCACCTACCACCCCACCAGCCTCCGGATCCAGCACATTATCCTCCGCAACTTCCGCCACCTTCAACAGGACCCCACCACAAAGCACATCTTTCCCTCTCCACCCCTCTCTGCTTTCTGCAGGGATCGGTCCCACCGCGACTCCCTTATCCGCACGTCCATCCCCACTGGTCTCCCACCCGGCACTTATCCCTGTAAGTGTAAGGGCTACACCTGTCCCTACACCTGATCTCTTGCAACCGTTCAGGGCCCCAAACAGTCCTTCCAGGTGAGGCAACACGTCACTTGTGAATCTGTTGGGGTCATCTATTGCATCCGGTGCTCCCGGTGCGGCCTCCTCTACATAAGTGAAACCCGACGCAGATTGGGGGACCGCTTCGTCGAGCACCTCCACTCCGTCCGCCATGACAGACAGGATCTCCCAGTCGCCACCCACTTCAACTCTGCTTCCCATTCCCATTCAGATATGTCCATACATGGCCTCCTCTACTGCCATGATGAGGCTAAACTCAGGTTGGAGGAGCAACACCTCATATACTGTCTAGGTAGTCTCCAGCCCCTTGGTATGAACATAGAATTCTCCAACTTCTGGTAATTCCCTCCCCCTCCCTTCCTCTATCCCTATGTCACTCTGCCCCCTCACCCAGCTCCCTCATTGTTCCGCCTCCTTCTTCTATTACCCATTGTTTTCAGGGCTATGACGTCCCTGCTTCCCCTCCCCCATCCCTTTATCTTTCAAATTACTGGTCTATCAATTGACGCTACAAGCATTCTTCAAATCCTTCCCCATCTCTCATTCTTCAGTCCTGACGAAGGGTTCCGGCCCGAAACATCGACTCATCGTTTCTGACTGATGCTGCCCAACCCTCTGAGTTCATCCAGCGTACTGAACATGTTGCTTTGATCTTTTACAGCATCTGCAGATTATTTTGTGTCCTCAATATTTATTGCTTATTTATTTATCATTATTGCTTCTTTCTTTTTATATTTGCCCAGTTTGTTGTCTTGTGCACACAGTTGGTGCGGTCTTTCACTGATTCTGTTATGATTATTATTCCATAGATTTATTGAGTATGCCCACAAGAAAATGAATCTCGGGTTGTACATGGTGACATATATACACTTAAATACATTTAGTAATAATAATAAATATTGATCCCAACCACAAAATTCTTTCGTTACAGCAACAGCATTAAAAAACACACTTAGCAGTGTGTGTGTGTGAGTGTGTGTGAGCGTGTGTGTTTGTGTGTGTGTGTGCGCGCGCGTGTGTGTGTGCGCGTGTGTGTGTGAGTGTGTGTGAGCATGTGTATGTGCGCGTGTGTGAGTGTCTGTGAGCGTGTGTGTGTGTGTGTGTGTGAGCGTGTGTGTGTGTGAGCGTGTGTGTGTGTGCACGTGTGTGTGAGCGTGTGTGTGTGTGAGCGTGTGTGTGTGTGTGCGCGTGTGTGTGTGAGCGTGTGTGCGCGTGTGCACGTGTGTGCGCGCGTGTGTGTGTGTGAGCGCGTGTGTGTGTGTGAGCGTGTGTGCGCGTGTGCACGTGTGCGCGTGTGAGCGTGTGTGCGCGTGTGTGTGTGAGCGTGTGTGCGCGTGTGCACGTGTGCGCGTGTGTGTGTGTGTGTGCGCGTGTGCGCGTGTGTGTGTGTGTGTGTGCGTGTGTGCACGTGTGCGCGCGTGTGTGTGTGTGTGTGTGTGTGTGTGCGCGTGTGTGTGTGTGCGCGTGTGCGTGTGTCTGTGGCCTCCGTCGGTCGTGGTCGACCATGGGTACTGCGCCTCTGGTAGTCACTGGGAGTGGCCTCTCCAGGGCACAAGCCAGGGCAGAGTTGATATGGAGATCCATCTGTTGCCCATGCAGTGGGACCCCGCTCTCTGTGCTGATGACAGGCCCAAAGGAACGACGGAAGTCAGTACAGTTTGGTGCCAGCAACATCGCAGGAGTTGCCGTGTCGGTGCTGGGTACAGCAGTCAGCCACCTTCGGGACTCCGACTCCGGAATTTTCCTCGGGGTTTACTCCCAAAGCCTTTCCCGTGAGCGGGTATAGCCGCAAGGCAGCGGAGGTTTGAAATCGGAGTTT
Organism: Mobula hypostoma; assembly: GCF_963921235.1. Classification (NCBI taxonomy): domain Eukaryota; kingdom Metazoa; phylum Chordata; class Chondrichthyes; order Myliobatiformes; family Myliobatidae; genus Mobula; species Mobula hypostoma. Next base: position 21,254,253 of record NC_086126.1, on the reverse strand, counting down.
CCCTCACCTAGATGAGCTGCCATCTTTGGTTAACGAGCCCCATCTGCCCGGAGCAGCTGGTTTTAAGGCACCAGTGGCCCGCCTTTGCCCCTTCTCCTGTCAGGGAGAACAGCTCCACCGGGCATAAGAACTATGCCACATGTGAAGGCCAGGAGTTGGACTTGGTTGTCAGAGGCTGTTTGAGATGCACACCATGAAGAGCATTTGTTTAGCAGTGGGAGCTCGTCCCCACTACTACCCGTTGGCTATGAACCTTTGGAGCCTTAGCAGTGTGCAGACTTTAATAATAACATACACAACAACAATAATACGCACAATAAGTGTTTATCTGTGTATAATGTATGAAATAATAAAACAGACCCTATTGTACTATGATGTGTGTTCTCCTGTCGCATAGAGATGAACTGTTGTCTATGCATATTGCATTTGGAAGGAAAGATTTTCTGTAGCTATTCTTGTGAATGGGGAGCTGAATGAGCCTGTTTGAAAGGGTTATTCAGAAGGTCATGGAGAGGATGTACCAGATTGTCCTTAACAGATAACAGTTTGATTAGTGACCTCCTCTCCATCACTAACTCAAAGAGTCCGGGTTGTAGCCAAGGCCGGATCCAGCCTTTTTGATGAGTTTATTTAGTCTTTTTGCATCACCAGCACTGATGCTGCTCCCCCAACATAAACAGCAAAGGCGACTGCACTCGTTACAACCAACCAGTACTTTGTACTTTGAACTTTAATGAACTTTCCTGCTGGACCAACGACAGAGCCTCTGAAATAATAACACCAAGGAATTTAAAGTCGCACCACTGATCCTCCCGATGTGGACTGGTTCAGGGGCCGCTAGTTCCCTCCTCTTGAAGTCTACAATCAGCTCCTTGGTTGTTGTTACAACACCACTCAGGCAGATTTTCAAGCTCCCTCCTGTATGCTGATTCAACACCACCTTTCATCTGTTACGTACCCCGTAACGGATTAAAGAACCAGCAGAAAAGGAAAACACCTTAGAGTCTGGTATTGCTATTAACTAAAGCTCATTTATTAGTAATGTGACGAGAATACACATAAATTAAGATGTTTGCTGGCCTGGGCTTGCACTAGTGGCATCAGCAGTTGGTCTGCCACCTGTCCTCAGGGGAGGGAGAGATAAGGAACACAATGAAGCAGCATTTGGAGGTGTTAATGAAGGAGCCATCAGTATGGGTATTGTCAAGAGCGGCTCCCCCTTTGAACCCTGAACTGTTTGAAGTGATGGACAGGCGATCTGGAGATGTGTAATGAAGGGACGGGAGAGAGAGCTGTCTGGAGCAGCTCCCCCTTTGAACCCTGAACTGTTTGAAGTGATGGACAGGCGATACCCCAGCAGGGGGATAAAAAGGGACAGGTTCGCTAAGGCAGGACACACACACGACACCCGAGGTAACGAGACCCTGGAAGCGGTGCGCCTCCCACAAGTCGGTGGGAAGTACCGGGCCATAAACGCACGGGGTGGAAAGGTACGATCAGCGGGAACCCGGTGTGTGTCCGCCCTTGCCTGGGTGCCGGGTTCACTGCAGAGGATCGACCGCATCTGGAGGAGGGGTCACAGTCGGTGATCTCAGGTGACATCACAAAGGACCCGCCCGAAAGCTGCTTGTGAGCCATATCGCCGGTCTGTGAGTGAAGCCGTTCTGAATGATCAGTTGTTCCTGTTCCCTCTCTCTCTCTCTCCACGTTGTCCATCTCCATGGCAACGATTACTGCGAACTGAACTAAATTGGACTGAACTTTGTGTCACTTTGAAATTGGTCATTTACCCCTAGACAACGATAGAGCTTGATTGATGCTGTTATCTTAATTCTGTGCACGTGTGTGTTTATCATTGCTGAACTGTTGCAGTTATTATCCTTTCGATTACTGTGTTGCTTGTTTCTTTAATAAAACTTTCTTAGTCCTAGTAATCCAGACTCCAACTGAGTGATCCATTTCTGCTGGTTTGGCAACCCACTTACGGGGTAGGTAACAGTAACTACGCAATACATAATATAAATTCAGATATATCAAACAGGTTAGCAAAGTTCATGCATATATAAGTGTGGAAAGATACAAAATTCCCTAAAAGTGGCATCACAGGTAGATAGGGTCGTAAAGAGAGCATTTGGTACATTGGCCTTTATTAATCAAAGTATTGAGTATAAGAGCTGGAATGTTATGATGAGGTTGTATAAGGCATTGGTGAGGCCGAATCTGGAGTATTGTGTTCAGTTTTGGTCACCAAATTACAGGAAGGATATAAATAAGGTTGAAAGAGTGCAGAGAAGGTTTACAAGGATGTTGCCGGGACTTGAGAAACTCAGTTACAGAGAAAGGTTGAATAGGTTAGGACTTTATTCGCTGGAGCGTAGAAGAATGAGGGGAGATTTGATAGAGGCATATAAAATTATGACGGGTATAGATAGAGTGAATGCAAGTAGGCTTTTTCCACTGAGGCAAGGGGAGAAAAAAACCAGAGGACATGGATTAAGGGTGAGGGGGGAAAAGTTTAAAGGGAACATTAAGGGGGGCTTCTTCACACAGAGAGTGGTGGGAGTATGGAATGAGCTGCCAGACGAGGTGGTAAATGCGGGTTCTTTTTTAACATTTAAGAATAAACTGGACAGATACATGGATGGGAGGTGTATGGAGGGATATGGTCTGTGTGCAGGTCAGTGGGACTAGGCAGAAAATGGTTCAGCACAGCCAAGAAGGGCCAAAAGGCCTGTTTCTGTGCTGTAGTTTTTCTATGGTTTCTAATATATAAAAACCAAGCTTCTTCAAACTTAGGAGGTAAGTGGATACAGTCTTACGATGATGGGTAAAGTTTAGTTTGTGGTATTTAGTTGAGTAGTGATGGAGAGAGAGAGAGGTGTTTAGTTCTTCAGGTGAGTTGATGCCGTCGATTCTTCGTTGCCCTACGAAATCCTTTAGAAGTCACCGAATGTGACCACAATAAGGAGACCATCTTCTGTGGGTGAGCTATCAACCCAGGCGAGGGTTGGACACACTAATAACTTCCCACTGGTCACTCCTTGTCTACACTGCGAGAGCCACTGATCGATTCTCCTGATCGATCCTCCAAAAAACCACCTTTCTGTGGGCACAACAAAGCTCATCCAGTGTCCAAAACCATGTGTATCTAATTACCAGCTGATCTTGTATTTATCTCAGCATGCTGAACACCAGCTGTCCATCACGTAGCTCCTCCCTTCTCTCTCTGTAGGAACTCAGAAGCTGGCACTGTCCTTGCAGAAATCCCAAACAAACTGTGAGCAGTCTTTGCCCCTCTCTCTCTCTCTGTAGGAAGCTGAATAGCCGCACGCTCGCTCTCTCTTTTTAAAGGCACAGTCCATAAGGGATAATTCAGGATCCCGTCACACCTACTTCCCTTTCAGAAAAATTTTGATCAACGAGCAAAATTTTTGTCTAACTATAGATTACAAATTTTGAGACAATACATGTATAATTATCAGATAACAGAGAAAAACGTGTACAACTTCTAACTTAACATTTGGATAAACAATCAGCTATAATGTTGTCAGTACCTTTCACATGTTCTATTTTTAGGTCATATTCTTGCAAGATCAGACTCCAGTTTAATAACCTTCTATTCTTATCCTTCATTTTAGTTAGAAACACTAACGGATTGTGATCTGTGTAAACCACCGGTGGTTTCTGGGCAGGACAAACATAGACTTCAAAATGTTGTAAAGCCAGAATAAGTGATAGCAACTCCTTTTCAACAGTGGAATAATTTTACTGGTGCACATTAAATTTCTTTGAGAAATGTGCTACTGGATGTTCGATATCATCCTCACCTTTCTGTAACAATACTGCCCTGGCAGCTTCGTCAGTAGCGTCAGTCGCTATAGAGAATGGTTTTGAAAAATCAGGTGCTTTGAGCATAGGTTGGTAATACAGAATAGTTTTTAGTCATTCAAAGGCTTCCTGGCAAAGCTCACTCCATACAAATCTTCCACTCTTCCCTAGTAGTTTCATAAGGGGGAGAGCGATATCCGTGAAGTTTTTACAAAACTTATGGTAGTACCCCACTTTCTTAAAACCTTCTTGCCCGTCGGAACGGGAACCTTAGCAGCAGCTTGAACTTTGGCCTGCACGGGAGCCAGTTAGCCCAGATATGTAACTGTGGCATGACCAAACTCACTTTTAGCGAGGTTCACAGTAAGATTGGCCTTAGAAAGCCGGTCAAATAGCTTTTCTGCAGCCGCAGTATGCTCTTCCCACATGTCATTCCTTACAACCAAATCATCAATATAAGCCCCTGTATTTTTCAAACCTCGAATCACAGAATTGATCGTCCTTTGGAATGTTCCTGAAGCATTTTTCATTCCAAAGGGTAAGACATTATACTCATACAGCCCAGATGGTGTGACAAACGCCGAGATTTCTCTCGCCCTTTCTGTCAAGGGAACACACCAGTATCCTTCTAACAAGTCATTTTTTGTGAGGTATTTAGCCTTTCCCACTTTATCAATACAGTCATCCACCCTTGGGATAGGATAAGCATCTGTTTTGGTTACTGCATTAACTTTCCTGTAGTCAGTACAGCATCTCATGCTGCTGTCCGGCTTAGGCACAATAACACAGGGTGACACCCAGTCTGAGGTAGATTGCCTAATGATACCGGTTGCTGGCATGTACCCGATTTCTTGTTCAACCATTTTGCTTTTCTCTAAGTTCATTCTGTAGGGATGCTGTTTAATCAGCTTGGATGAGCCTACAATGATGTCATGCACTGCAGCTGTGCACCGTCTGGGAACATCAGGGAACAAATCCTCATAATTACCAATTAATTCTTTCAATTGTTTTTGCTGTGCAGGCTTCAAATGATGGACTTCATTATTAATGTTTTTCAAAACAATGGAATTCTCGAGCCTGGTTGAGACTATACTTAGCTTGTTAAAACTATCTTGTACAAGCCTCCACAACTCCACTTGTTTTCATGGTGCTATCTCTGAGTCATAATAATAAGGCTTTATCATATTTACGTGTACCACTTGAGTAGCCTTCCTCCGGTCAGGAGTCTCAACAACATAATTCAGAGAGTCAATTTTCTTAATTATCTGGTACGGTCCATGAAATTGCACTTGGAGAGGGTTGGTCAAAAGGAGGAACAAGACCAACACCTTATCTCCAACATGAAACACCTGTTCCCCCACTTTCCTATCATACCAGTGTTTCATTTTAATTTGAGAGTTCTGCAAATTCTGCTTTGCAAGGTCACAAGCCTTGATTAGCCTATCTCGAAACTCCTAAACATAATCCAGCACACTGACACATACCTTCTGATCAGACCACTGTTCTCTGAGCAAGGTCAAAGGTCCGCTGGGCCTGTGACTGAAAACAAGCTCAAACGGACTAAAACCCAACGATTCTTGAACTGAGTCTCTAACAGCAAAGAGAAGTAAGTATACTCCCTCATCCCAGTCCCTGTTATTCTCATAACAGTAGGTTTTAATCATTGTTTTTAGAGTGGAATGGAACTGTTCCAAGGCTCCTTTGGACTCTGGGTGGCATGCAGATGACACAATTTGTTTAGCCCCCAGCTCAGAAACTATTTGCTGGAATACTCCCAATGTAAAGTTACTGCCCTGGTCGGATTGAATTTCTTTGGGCAGACCAACCATAGTAAAAAACTTGATGAGAGCCTTCACCACTGATTTAGCTTTAATATTTCGAAGAGGAACTGCCTAGGGGAACCTGGCAGTGGCACACGTTATAGTTAACACGTACTGATGGCCAGCTGCAGTCTTTGGCAGTGGACCAACACAATCCACTATGACTAGGGAAAATGGTTCACCAAAAGCAGATATCGGCCGAAGTGGAGCTTTAGGAGTGGCCCGGTTAGGTTTTCCCACCACCTGGCATGTATGACAAACTCTGCGATAATTCACAATACCCTTCCTCACATTGGGCCAATAAAATTCCCTCATAATCCTGTGCACAGTCTTCTTTACCCCAAAATGTCCACCTAAAGGGTTATTATGGGCCAGGTTTAAAATTTCAGCCCTGTAAACTTTTGGAACCACTACCTGATGCACAATAGCCCAATCCTCACTTGCAGGCACAGTGGCTGGTCTCCACTTCCTCATTAACACCTCATCTTTAAGGTAAAATCCCACTGACTCTTTCTGAATTTCTTCCTCGGAGAGGGCTGTCTCCCTTAAAGCCACAATTTCAGGATCTCGATTTTGTTCCTCTATAACTTCCTTCCTAGATAAGGACAAGCCTTTCTCATCAGCCTTACTACCCTCTAAGTCCTGTTGGAATAGGGAAGGTAGAAAATTCTCTGATAAATCATCATGGGCATCAGCAGACTTTTTCGACATGCTTCGAGTTACTGCACATGCGGGGTATACATCAATATCCATAGGTGTCTCCTCAGCAGCCGGCTTGCTCGTTAGCTGCACTGCTGAATAAACATCACCCTGGATAGGTGTCATCCTACCCACAAGATTTACTAAACTCAGCACTATCACCAGACTTATGAAAACCATGTGTACATTGTGAAAAATTCCAAACAATCCATTTATTCCATTTCTTCAACCTTTAGCTCGATCTGTCTCCATAGCAATCCCTGCAAATGGCCTCTCAAAACCAAAACAATCCTTTTCCACCACATCACAATTGTGAAAAGCAACTCCATAACCTTGAAGGTGTTTACATCCAAACGTTAAAATAAAATTCAACAGAGTGGCACATACTTCTTTAGCAGGCCTTTGTCCTGCAAGCAGGGTCAAAGGTCGTGAAACCAATCCAACCTTCACATGTACTTTATTCAAAAGTCCAGAAACAGCACCTTTCTCGATATCTTCGGTAACATTTACCTCACCAATTTTCATCTTATCACCAACTAACACAAGTGACTGAGAATCCTCAATTTCCACTGGTACCAGGGTTAACCCCTTATTCACTGAACCAAGTCCATCTGACACAAAAGGATTCCTTTTCAACCGAGTCAGACACCTCAGACCTTAACTGAGTTTCAACACAACGTTCAGTACCCTGTGAATCCACAGGTACTTCAACAACCTGAACACAGGCAATTGGGACAGCTGCCTCTTCTAGGCTGTCATCACTTGTCCCAGTTTCAAATTCCAGGTTACCCTGAACCTCCCAGCTACTCTCTGGGAAACTCTCATCTGGAGTAAACTCAACCTCGTGGGTTAAAACAAACTCACCTGCTGCCTTAGCAGACTCCCCCAAGGTAGCGGCATCCTCTTCATCTAGGTATGCCCTTACAACATCGGGGACACAACTCTTAAATTCTCCAACCATCACAAGCTCTTTGGAGCAGTAAAAATCATCAGGATCCAACACTGGACCTCCCAGCTGCCACATCTCCCTCTCGAACTGTCTCTGTTTCGCTGCCTCCTCTCTCTGTTTCGCTGCCTCTCTAGCCTCGAGCCGTTTTAATTGCAATTCATGCTCCATCTTTAATTTTGTCATCAGAAGCTGAAACTCGGCCTCTGTAGGTTTACCTTCCACGAACATTTTCAACACATCCTTACTAAATTGCTTCATCAAAATATGATATTCAACTACTTTTCTTTGAATTTCTGTCATTGTCATACATTTCTTGACCTCTTTAAGTTTCAATTCCGCAACAATTTCCTGCAACTCATCCTTTCTAGCTTTCTCCAAAACCATAGGGTCTGGCCCTGCCGGAAAATCCTTAACATCCATTTCTGCTGTTTTTGCACACCAACAAATCAAAAGGGATTTCCCCCAATCAATTCAAGTCAGCCCCCGACCAATTTGTTCAAATCCCAGACGCAGGCCCCAGTTTTGTTACGTACCCCGTAACGGGTTAAAGATCCAGCAGAAATGGAAAACACCTTGGAATCTGGTATTGCTGTTAACTAAAGCTCATTTATTAGTAACTATGCAATACAGGAATATAAATTCAGATATATCAAACAGGTTAGCAAAGTTCATGCATATATAAGTGTGGAAATATATAAAAACCAAGCTTCTTCAAGCTTAGGAGGTAAGTGGATACAGTCTTACGATGATGGGTAAAGGGAATCAGTTTAGTTTGTGGTATTTAGTTGAGTAGTGTTGGAGAGAGAGAGAGAGGTGTTTAGTTCTTCAGGTGAGTTGATGCCGTCGATTCTTCGTTGTCCTCCAAAATCCTTTAGAAGTCACCGAATGTGACCACACCAAGGAAACTGTCTTCTGTGGGTAAGTTATCAACGCAGGCGAGGGTTGGACACACTAATAACTTCCCACCAGTCACACCTTTTCCACACTGCGAGAGCCACTGATCGATCCTCCAGAAACCTACCTTTCTGTGGGCACAACAAAGCTCATCTAGTGTCCGAATCCGTGTGTGTCTAACAGCCAACTGACCTTGTATTTATCTCAGCATGTTGAACACCAGCTGTCCATCAAGTGGCTCCTCCCTTCTCTCTCTATAGGACCTCAGAAGCTGGCAGTGTCGTTGCGGAAATTCCAAACAAACTGTGAGCATTCTTTGCCTCTCTCTCAGCTGCACGCTCTCTCTCTCTCTTTTTAAAGGCACAATCCATAAGGGATAATTCAGGATCCCGTCACAGATCCGGCCAACAACGGTGGTGTCATCAGCAAACTTAACCATGGCACTGGAACTGTGTTTAGCGTCAGCCATGAGTGCCTGGCGAGTAGAGCAGGGGACGTTGGTGCACCTGTGCTGATGGGTATTGTGGAGGCAATGTTGCTGCCAATTCAAGCTGACTGAAGTCTGCAAGTGAGCAAATCCAGGATCCAGCTGCACAAGGGGGCGTTGAGGCCCAGGTCTTGGAGCTTATTGATTCGCTTTGAGGAGATGATGGTGTTAAATGCCAAGCTGTAGTCGATAAAGAGCGACTGATGTGTGCGTCTTGCTGTCCAGATGTTCCAGGATTGAGTGAAGAGCCAATGAAATTGCAGCTCTTGTGGACCTGTTATGCCAGTAGGCAAACTGGAGTGAACTCAAGTCACCTCAGGCTGGAGTTGATGTGTTTCATTTCCAGCCTCTGAAAACACTTCATCTCCGTGGAAGTAGGTGCTACTGGATGATAATAGTTGAGGCAGGTCACCATGGTCTGGTAGAGATCTCAGTGAACACTCCAGCCAGTTGATCAGCACAGCTCCTGATCTGGGCCTGATGCTTTCCGTGGGTTCACCCCAGGGTGCTCTCAGAGACTGAAATCGCAGGGTCATCGGGGCTGTGGGAGTTCGTGAAGGTGCCTCCATGTTTTGATGGTCAAAGTGGAGGCCGCGAGCTCCATGCCCTGCCAAGGCTACTGAGCGTCAAGTTTAGTCAAGTTTAGTCCGGAATCGCCACTTTCTGGATGTTGTCTACTTGAACTGGTCTCAGTAGATTGGTTCGCCCTGGGCTTCTGATTAGGGAAGACTCCGAGTCATTTTGTGGGGACACACTTGTCTACAACGAACTTTATAAAGTCCGCGACAACCGTGACGTTTTCGTTCAGATCCTCCGATGAGACCTTGAGCACAGCTCAGTCCTCTGACTGAAAGCAATCCCGTAGCTGTTCCTCCGCTTCCCGTGACCGCCTCTGTCGTCCTCATCTCCGGAGACTTGTTCTTTATTCTCCGTCTGTATGCAGGGACCGGCAGGACACCCAGGTAATCAGAGTTCCCAAAATGTGGTCGAGGGAGCGAGTGGTAGGCAGCTGTTGACCTGGAGATGGAGTTATTTGAATAAGTAGTAGGTTAATTGGTCCCATGGGTGTAAATGAGCAGCATGGGCTCGTTGGGCCGAAGGGCCTGTGACCGTGCTGGATCTCTCAGCAAAAATAAGTAGTGGCCACCAGCTCGAAGCTCTGGACTCTCTATCTCCCCCCACAGATGCTGCCTGACCTGCTGAGTTTCTCCAACTCTTCATCTTTGTCACCCTTTGACATCAATCAGCTCCACCCACTCAGTGAAAAAGTTCAAAGTAAATTTATTATCAAAGTACATGTATGTCACAATACACAAACCTGAGATTCCAGGCATACTCAACAAACCCCTAATAGGATAATAATAACAATAAATAGAATCCATGAAAGACCACCCAACTTGGGCGTTCAACCAGCGTGCAGAAGACAACAAACTGTGCAAGTACAAACAGAAATAAATAATAATAATAAATAAATAAGCAATAAATATTTAGAACATGTGATGAAGAGACTTTGAAAGTCCTCGAGTGAAGTTATCCCTGTTGGTTCAAGAGCCAGGTGGTCGCGGGGCAGTAACAGTAAACTGCAGAAAGTTGTAAACTCAGTCAGCTCCATCATGGGCACCAGCCTCCCCAGCATCCAGGATGTCTTCAGAAAGTCAGCATCCATCATTAAGGACCCCCATCACCCAGGACATGCCCTCTTCTCATTGTCACCATCAGGGAGGAGGTACAGGAGCCTGAAGACACACACTCAACGATTCAGGAACAGCTTCTTCCCCTCTGCCGTCAGATTCCTAAATGGACATTGAACCCATGAACACTACCTCACTACTTTTTTTCTCTTTTTGCACTATTTATTTAGTTTAGTTTTATATATAAATACAGTCCTGTGTAAAAGTCTTAGGTACATATATACAGCTCAGGTGCCTAAGACTTTTGCACAGTCCTGTAGTAATTTTATGTATTGCCGTGAAAAAAAAAACACATTTCATGGCATATGTGAGTGATGATAAACCTGATTCTGATATAAGACCATAAGACCATAAGATACAGGAGCAGAAGTAGGCAATTCGGCCCATCGAGCCTGCTCCGCCATTCAATCATGGGCCGATCCAATTCTTCCAGTCATCCCCACTCCCCTGCTTTAACCCCTGGCTAATCAAGAATCTATCTATCTCTGTCTTAAATGTACCCAATGACCTGGCCTCCACAGCTACTCGTGGCAACAAATTCCACAGATTTACCACCCTCTGACTAAAGTAATTTCTCCGCACCTCTGTTTTAAATGGACGTCCTTCAATCCTGAAGTTTTGCCATATCTAATCTGTTCAGCCTTTTAACATTTGGAATGTTTCTATGAGATCCCCCCTCACCCTCCTGAACTCCAGGGAATACAGCCCAACAGCTGCCAGACATTCCTCACACAGTAACCCTTTCATTCTTGCAATCACTCTCATGAATCTCCAATGTCAATATATCCTTTTTAAAATAAGGAGCCCAAATCCGCACACAATACTCCAACTGTGGACTCACAAGTGCCTTATAGAGCCTCAACATCACATCCCTGCTCTTATATTCTATACCCCTAGAGATGAATGCCAACATTGCATTCGCCTTCTTCACAACCGACTCAACTTGGAGGTTAATCTTTAGGCTATCCTGCACAAGGACTCCCAAGTCCCTTTGCATCTCTGCATTTTGAATTCTCTCCCCATCTGAATAATAGTCCACCCGTTTATTTCTTCCACCAAAGTGCGTGACTATATGCTTTCCAACATTGCATTTCATTTGCCACTACTTTGCCCATTCCCCTGAACTATCTAAGTCTCTCAGCAGGCTCTCTGTTTCCTCAACACGACCCGCTCCTCCACCTATCTTTGTATCATTAGCAAATTTAGCCACAAATCCATTAATCCCATAGTCCAAATCATCGACATACATCAACCGGCAGCCAGCCAGAATAGATCCCTTTATTCCCACTCTCCACTTTCTGCAGACCAGCCAATGCTCCACCCATGCTAGTAACCATAATGGCCTCTATTGTGGACTGAGAGTGGGAAGGGGGCAGGGAGAGGGGAATCATGGTTGGGAAAAGGGGAAGGGAGAGGGGAGGGAGCGGGAAGCACCAGAGAGACATTCTGTAATGATCAATAAACCAATTGTTTGGAATCAAATGACCTTGCCTGGTGTCTCAGGGCTGGGTGTGTCTGTACCCACCCCTGACACTCCTTCTCTGCCACCTGTCCCACACCCCTCCCACGGCGCTCCACCCTCACCGTTACCAACATCCTTTGCTCCCACCAGATTTACAAACTCACTCTTCACTCTGCGTTGATAAACACACTGTCTCTTCAAAGAATTCACTCAAATATTGGGTTGGCAAGTTTGCAGATGACACAAAGGTTGGTGGTGTTGTAGATAGTGTAGAGGATTGTCAAAGATTGCAGAGAGACATTGATAGGATGCAGAAGTGAGCTGAGAAGTGGCAGATGGAGTTCAACCCGGAGAAGTGTGAGGTGGTACACTTTGGAGGGACAAACTCCAAGGCAGAGTACAAAGTAAATGGCAGGATACTTGGTAGTGTGGAGGAGCAGAGGGATCTCGGGGTACATGTCCACAGATCCCTGAAAGTTGCCTCACAGGTAGATAGGGTAGTTAAGAAAGCTTATGGGGTGTTAGGTTTCATAAGTCGAGGGATGGAGTTTAAGAGTCACGATGTAATGATGCAGCTCTATAAAACTCTGGTTAGGCCACACTTGGAGTACTGTGTCCAGTTCTGGTGGCCTCACTATAGGAAGGATGTGGAAGCATTGGAAAGGGTACAGAGGAGATTTCCAAGGATCTGCCTGGTTTAGAGAGTATGCATTATGATCAGAGATTAAGGGAGCTAGGGCTTTACTCTTTGGAGAGAAGGAGGATGAGAGGAGACATGATAGAGGTGTACAAGATATTAAGAGGAATAGATAGAGTGGATAGCCAGCGCCTCTTCCTCAGGGCACCACTGCTCAATACAAGAGGACATGGCTTTAAGGTAAGGGGTGGGAAGTTCAGGGGGGGATATTAGAAGAAGGTTTTTTTACTCAGAGAGTGGTTGGTGCATGGAATACACTGCCTGAGTCTGTGGTGGAGGCAGATACACTAGTGAAGTTTAAGAGACTACTAGACAGGTATATGGAGGAATTTAAGGTGGGGGCTTATATGGGAGGCAGGGTTTGAGAGTTGGCACAACATTGTGGGCTGAAGGGCCTGTACTGTACTGTATGTTCTATGTTCTATTCAAAGCAAGTTTAATTTCAAAGTTCATATATGTCCCCGTAGGCTACCCGGAGATTCAGTTTCTTGCAGGCATTCACAGAAGAAAGAAATTCGATTGAATCAATGAAAAACTACACACAAAGTCTGACAAACAACCAACATGCAGAAGAAGATAAATTATACAAATACAAAAAAAAATTATAAATAAATAATACTGAGATAACCATATAACAATTACAGCACGGAAACAGGCCATCTCGGCCCTTCTAGTCCGTGCCAAAATCTTACTCTCACCTAGTCCCACTGACCTGCACTCAGCCCATAACCCTCCATTCCTTTCCTGTCCATATATCTGTCCAATTTAACTTTAAATGACAACATTGAACCTGCCTCAACCACTTCTGCTGGAAGCTCGTTCCACACAGCTACCACTCTCTGAGTAAAGAAGTTCCCCCTCATGTTACCCCTAAATTTTTGTCCTTTAACTCTCAACCTATGCCCTCTCGTTTGAATCTCCCCTACTCTCAATGGAAAAAGCCTATCCACGTCAGCTCTTTCTATCCACCTCATAATTTTAAACACCTCTATCAAGTCCCCCCTCAATCTTCTACGCTCCAAAGAATAAAGACCTAACTTGTTCAACCTTTCTCTGTAATTTAGGAGATGAAACCCAGGGAACATTTTAGTAAATCTCCTCTGTACTCTCTCAATTTTATTGACATCTTTCCTACAATTTGGTGACCAGAACTGTACACAATACTCCAAATTTGGCCTTGATGAGTTGTAGATTTGGGTTGTAGAGTTGTAGAGTCGTAGAGTCCTTGAAAGTGAGTCTGTTAGTAGTGCAATCAGTTCAGAGTTGAGGTGAGTGAGGTTATCCTCACTGGTTCAGGAGCCTGAAGGTTGAGGGGTAATAACTGTTTCTGAATCTGGTGGTGTGGGACCCGAGGCTCCTGTACCTCCTTCCCGATGGAATCAGTTCAGAGTTGAGGTTATCCTCACTGGTTCAGGAGCCTGATGGTTGAGGGGTAATAACTGTTCCTGAACCTGGTGGTGTGGGACCTGGGGCTCCTGTACCTCCTTCCCGATGGAATCAGTTCAGAGTTGAGGTAAGTGAAGTTATCCTCACTGGTTCAGGAGCCTGAAGGTTGAGGGGTAATAACTGTTTCTGAACCTGGTGGTGTGGGACCCGAGGCTCCTGTACCTCCTTCCCGATGGAATCAGTTCAGAGTTGAGGTTATCCTCACTGGTTCAGGAGCCTGATGGCTGAGGGGTAATAACTGTTCCTGAACCTGGAGGTGTGGGACCTGTACCTCCTTCCATTGCCACTCTTGGGAAAGTTGTCTCCACACTGGGTTAGTTAAAGATGACTTAGCCTTTTAAAATAAATGTCGATCTGAAAGGCATGGGTAGACTTAACAATACATTTACGCCTTCCTTTCAAATCTCACCTTCTGCACTAGGGAACTGGAAAGAGTTCTGAATTGCAGTGTTGTAAATCAAATAGCAGGGGGCAAAGTTAACAGAACGAACGTGATAACATATCGTTTCAGGAAGAGATAAAGAGCATCTCTTTAAAAATAAATCAGCTGATAAGGCTGGGAGCTGCCAAAATAGCAGGGAGGAGGTTCAATATTTGAATTTATGTACCGTTTGGAACAAAGAGTGAACATAAAAATAAAATTCACATGGGAGCCATTACCGAGACGTGGCTGCCTTTGTGGGACCTCAATATTGAGGTGACCACATCACAGGCGTGAGGGGCCAATCCAATGGAAATTGATGAATATTGACACTCAACATCAGTAAGACAAAAGAGCTGATTGTGGAGTTCAGGAAGGGTAAGACGAAGGAACACATACCAATCCTCATAGAGGGATCAGAAGTGGAGAGAGTGAGCAGCTTCAAGTTCCTGGGTGTCAAGATCTCTGAGGATCTAACCTGGTCCCAACATATCGATGTAGTTATAAAGAAGGCAAGACAGCGGCTATACTTTATAGGAGTTTGAAGAGATTTGGTATGTCACCTAAAACACTCAAAACTTCCACTACCATGGAGAGCATTCTGAAAGACTGTCTCACTGTCTGGTAAGGAGTGGGGCGGGGGGCGCGGGGGGGGCGGCTACTGCACAAGGACAAGAGAAACTACAGAAAGTTGTAAATTAGTCAACTCCATCATGGGTACCAGCCTCTGTAGTTCCCAAGACATCTTCAAAGGATCGATATCTCAGAAAGGTGGCATCCATCACTAAGGACCCCCACCACCCAGGACATGCCCTCTTCTCATTGCTACCTTCAGGAACCTGAAGACATGCACTGAGCGATTCAGGAACAGCTTCTTCCCCTCTGCCATCCAAGTTTCTGAATGGAAATTGAACCCTTGGACACTACGTCACTTTTTAAAAATATAAATTATTTATGTTTCTTCACGATTTTTAATCTATTCAATATACGTATACTGTAATTGATTTACTTATTTGTTTATTATTATTTTTCCTTCTATATTATGTATTGCATTGAACTATTGCTGCTAAGTTAACACATTTCACAACATATGCGGGTGATAATAAACCTGATTCTGTTATAGCCAGAGGCTAAAGAATGAAGCTCTGGAAATAAAACAATAAAGGGGTGGTCACGGGAGTCAGAGGAACGGCTACAAGCTTGCTTTGAGTCACTGGACTTGGCCGTGTTCAGGGGCTCAGTAGAGGATCTGAATGAACACACCATGGACATCACAGACTTTATAAAAAAACAGACAGTGATGCAGCCTGTCAGAATGCTCTCCACAGCACAACTATAGAAGTTTTTGAGTGTATTTGTTGACATACCAAATCTCTTCAAACTCCTAATGAAGCATAGATGCTGTCTTGCCTTCTTTATACCTGCATCGATATGTTGGGGCCAGGTTAGATCCTCAGAGACCTTGACACCCAGGAACTTGAAACTGCTCACTCTCTCCACTTCTGATCCCTCCGTGAGGATAAGCCAAGTGGTCAGATTTCCTGAAATGCATCCTAGGCACGGAACAGCAGGCATTCCTAATCGTAGTATAGCAGAGGTCGAGTGTGCTGAGACCCCTGGAGCTGCAGGTTATATGCTGATGATAATTGGGCAGAGATTTGTTCAAACAAGCATGACTGAAGTCCCCAGCTATGATTTGAAATGTGTTGGGGTGAACTGTTTCTTGACAGGTGATGGCAGCATCCTACATAGCGAGTGCCCGATTCAGGCGGCATGTAAACTACAGTCAGGATCACGGAGAGCAGTCAGCACATAACCGTTAGACGTCCCAGGTCGGGGGAACAAGAGTGCAGCAAATATGCCATGTCTGAGCACAACAAAGAACTCAGACTCCCACCTTTTGTCTTTTCTGAATCAGATGTCCGGTTCATCCAATGTACAGTATCGAGAAGCCTTCGGGTCTTCAGAGTGAGCCTTGTCTCTGTGAAACACGGAACACAGCAATTCCTCATTTCCCTCAAGTACAGCAATCTTGCCCCAAGTTCCTCAATCTTGTTCTCCAGCGACAGTACAAGATACTGGGTGGGGGGAGCTCCATTCTCCGGCTTTTCAGCCTGGCCGTATGTCCACCCCTCCTCTGGCCATGGTGAGTTATCCTCGTCCATTTAAAGGTGTCATACTGGCGTGCATGACAGTTAAGACTGCCAGGTCCTTCAGAAGAACATGAAATCACTCGTTCATTAAAATGGTTCAAAAGTACGTCGCTTAAAGGGAAATTCCAGGCTGCAGATTGCAGTGACTCAGTTCAAACGAGGTACTTTTGGAAGTTTTGGGAGAAGCCCACAACACATTGCTGAACTTCACGGGCACTAAACTGTTTCAAAGTCCATTCGATGACTCTGCCTCCAAATTCCCTCGAGTCACCGGAGTGAGAATCAGGTTTAATATCACTGGCGTAGGTTATGCAATCTGTTGCTATGTGGCAGCAGTGTGTGATAACAAAAATTGTAATCAAGGTCTATACATAATAAAACAAAGTTCAATTAAATCATTGTTATTGCAAAAGGAGAGATAAAAGTGGTGGGGTAGTGTCCATGGGTTCAATGTCCATTCAGAAATCTGATAGCAGAGGGGAAGAAGCTGTTCCTGAATCATTGAGTGTGTGTCTTCAGGCTCCTGTACCTCCTCCCTGATGGTAGCAATGAGAAGAGGGCATGTCCTGGGTGATGGGGGTCCTTAAGTTTGAACATAGAAATAGAACATAGAATAGTACAGCACAGTACAGGCCCTTCAGCCCACAAAGTTGTGCCGACCCTCAAACACTGCCTTCCATATACCCCTCCACCTTAAATTCCTCCATACACCTGTCCAGTAGTCTCTTAAACTTCACTAGTGTATCTGCCTCCACCACTGACTCAGGCAGTGCATTCCACGCACCAACCACTCTCTGAGTAAAAAACCTTCCTCTAATATCCCACTTGAACTTCCCACCCCTTACTTAAAGCCATGTGCTCTTGTATTGAGCAGTGGTGCCCTGGGGAAGAAGTGCTGGCTATCCACTCTATATATTCCTCTTATTATCTTGTACACCTCTATCATGTCTCCTTTCATCCTCCTTCTCTCCAAAGAGTAAAGCCCTAGCTCCCTTAATCTCTGATCATAATGCATACTCTCTAAACCAGGCAGCATCCTGGTAAATCTCCTCTGTACCCTTTTCAATGGTTCCACTTTCTTCCTATAGTGAGGTGACCAGAACTGGACACAATACTCCAAGTGTGGCCTAACCAGAGTTTTATAGAGCTGCATCACTACATTGCAACTCTTAAACTCTATCCCTCGACTTATGAAAGCTAACACCCTATAAGCTTTCTTAACTATCCTATCTACCTGTAAGGCAACTTTCAGGGATCTGTGGACATGTACCCCCAGATCCCTCTGCTCCTCCACACTACCAAGTATCCTGCCATTTACTTTCTACTCTGCCTTGGAGTTTGTCCTTCCAAAGTGTACCACCTCACACTTCTCCGGGTTGAACTCCATCTGCTACTTCTCAGCCCACTTCTGCATCCTATCAATGTCTGTCTGCAATCTTTGACAATCCTCTACACTATCTACAACACCACCAACCTTTGTGTCATCTGCAAACTTGCCAACCCACCCTTCTACCCCCACATCCAGGTCATTAATAAAAATCACGAAAAGTAGAAGTCCCAGAACAGATCCTTGTGGGACACCACTAGTCACAATCCTCCAATCTGAATGTACTCCCTCCACCACAACCCTCTGCCTTCTGCAGGCAAGCCAATTCTGAATCCACCTGGCCAAACTTCCCTGGATCCCACGCTTTCTGACTTTCTGAATAAGCCTACCGTGTGGAACCTTGTCAAATGTCTTACAAAAATCCATATAGATCACATCCACTGCAGTACCCTCATCTATATGCCTGGTCACCTCCTCAAAGAACTCTATCAGGCTTGTTAGACACGATCTGCCCTTCACAAAGCCATGCTGACTGTCCCTGATCAGACCATGATTCTCTAAATGCCCATAGATCCTATCTCCAAGAATCTTTTCCAACAGTTTTCCCACCACAGACGTAAGGCTCACTGGTCTATAATTACCTGGACTATCCCTACTACCTTTTTTGAACAAGGGGACAACATTTGCCTCCCTCCAATCCTCCAGTACCATTCCTGCGGACAACGAGGACGTAAAGATCTTAGCCAGAGACTCAGCGATATCTTCCCTCGCCTCGTGGAGCAGCCTGAGGAATATTCCGTCAGGCGCCGTGGACTTATCTGTCCTAATGTATTTTAACAACTCCAACACCTCCTCTCCCTTAATATCAACATGCTCCAGAACATCAACCTCACTCATATTGTCCTCACCAACAAGTTCCCTCTCATTGGTGAATACCAAAGGGAAGTATTCATTGAGGACCTCGCTCACTTCCACAGCCTCCAGGCACATCTTCCCACCTTTATCTCTAATCGGTCCTACCTTCACTCCTGTCATCCTTTTTTTCTTCACATAATTGAAGAATGCCTTGGGGTTTTCCTTTACCCTACTCGCCAAGGCCTTCTCATGCCCTCTTCTTGCTCTTCTCAGCCCCTTCTTAAGCTCTTTTCTTGCTTCCCTATATTCCTCAATAGACCCATCTAATCCTTGCTTCCTAAACCTCATGTGTGCTGCCTTCTTCCTCCTGACTAGATTTTCCACCTCACTTGTCACCCATGATTCCTTCACCCTACCATTCTTTATCTTCCTCACCGGGACAAAATTATCCCTAACGTCCTGCAAGAGATCCCTAAACATTGACCACATGTCCATAGTACATGCTTGGGCGTTGCCTTTCTGAGAAATCGCTCCTTGAAGATGTCTTGGATACAGTGGAGGCTAGTGCCCAAGATGGAGCTAATTTTACAACTTCCTGTAGCTTCTTTTGATCTGATGTAGTGGCCCCTTCCCACATCAGACAGAATTGCAGCCAGTTCGAATGCTCTCCACAGTACATCTGTAGAAGTTTTTGAGTAGAAGGTGCAGGAGCCTCAGGACTCACACCACCAGGTTCAAGACAGTTACTACCCCTCAACCATCAGACTCTTGAACAAAAGGAGATAACTACTCTCATTTAAGGGCTCTTTTATCTTGTTATTTCATGCTCATTATTTATTGTTATTTATTTATATCTGCATTTGCAGTTTGTTGTCCATTGATCCTGTTTACAGTTACTGTTCTACAGAATTGCTGAGCGTCCCTGCAGAAGAAAGGATCTCAGGGTTGCATGTGGTGACTTGAATGTATTCTGATACTAAATTTTACTTTGAACTTTGATGAACACTGGTGTGTATCCCTCAACTTCCCTTTCTGAAGTCCACAATCAGTCCTTTGGTTGATGTTGAGTTGCTGAGACACCACTCAACAAGCTGATCTATCTCACTCCTGTACGGCTGAAATTCTGTCAACAATGGGTACTTGGCAAATTTATAGATGGCATTTGAGCTGTGCCAAGCCACACAGCCATGGGTGTAGAGAGAGAGCAGAACAGTGAGATAAGCACACATCCCTGAGGTGTACCCTTTGTCCGAAGAAAGTCCTCTTCATCTCAGTACGAGGAGCATTCGATGGCCCTGGACTTGCTGGAGCTTAGGGGGGATCTCATTGAATATTGAAAGGCCGAAATAGAGTGGATGTGGAGAGAATGCTTCCTATGGTGGGAAGTCTAGGACCGAAGGGCACAGATAGAGTGGATGCGGAGAGGATGTTTCCTATAGTGGGGGAGTCTAGGACCAGAGAACACAGATAGAGTGGATGTGGAGAGGATGTTTCCTATGGTGGGGGAGTCTAGGACCGAAGGGCACTGATAGAGTGGATGTGGAGAGGATGTTTCCTATGGTGGGGAAGTCTAGGACCAGAGGACTCAGATAGAGTGGATGTGGAGAGGATGTTTCCTATGGTGGGAAGTCTAGGACCGAAGGGCACTGATAGAGTGGGTGTGGAGAGGATGTTTCCTATGGTGGGGGAGTCTAGGACCGAAGGGCACTGATAGAGTGGATGTGGAGAGGATGTTTCCTATGGTGGGGAAGTCTAGGACCGAAGGGCACTGATAGAGTGGATGTGGAGAGGATGTTTCCTACAGTGGGGGAGTCTAGGACCGAAGGGCACTGATAGAGTGGATGTGGAGAGGATGTTTCCTATGGTGGGGAAGTCTAGGACCAGAGGACTCAGATAGAGTGGATGTGGAGAGGATGTTTCCTATAGTGGGGGAGTCTAGGACCAGAGGACACAGATAGAGTGGATGCGGAGAGGATGTTTCCTATAGTGGGGGAGTCTAGGACCAGAGGACACAGATAGAGTGGATGTGGAGAGGATGTTTCCTATATGAAAAAACTGGTTTTTCTTTCCTCTCCATCGATGCTACCTAACCCATTGAGTTGGCTGAATTAGAAAGGTCGAGTACAGACCCAATCAAAGTGGCAGGGCCCAGGCCCGAGAACATATCAACGCGTCAGGGCCCAGGTCTGAGACTGAGAAACAACAGAATGTTTGGCTGATTGAAAAGGTCAGGGTGTCGGGGGCAGAGGCGAGGGACGGCTGGTTCATCTCACTGGTGCGTGAGGTTTACCGTCTCTCCACTGAACTTAGACTGTGACCTGCAACTGATGATTCCTGGATCAGTTGCGGTGAAGACTGACTCCATGGCTGTGGGCTTGTGAACTTCAGTTCCACAGAGCCTGATCTCAACATCACCAAGGCTGTCTGGGATTACCTGGAAACACAGAGGCAAGTGAGACAGCCGAAGTCTGTAGAACTGTGGCAAGTTCTCCAAGTTGCCCAGAACAACCTACCAGCCCATTTTGTTATAAAACTGCTTGAAGTGTGTCTACGAGAACTGATGCAGTTTTAAGGGCAAAGAGATCTCACACCAATTACTGATTTTTACAATTACTGCTCTTTATAGTAAATTTGTTGATATTTACAAAGTTTTCATTGTTTTTGAAAGCATCTTGGCTTTACAGAATTTTCTTACATGGGGTTAAGAATTTTGCACAGTAGTGTATCGATATATGAGGATGGCTAGAGAGCGACAGGTTACATATTTGAGTTAAGATGTATTCTGTATTGAGTTGGAGTTTAATATTTAATTATTTAATTAAACGATTAAATTAATTAAGCTAATATTTCAGCAATATTTGAGTAATATCACAAATATATTGTTTGATTCAGCATTTATTCATTATGGATTATATGTAAAAGTATGTGAATGGTATGCATCATTATGTCACCATGTCACATGTGGGTGCCTTACTGAGAGTAAAAGCAAAGTCGACCCGTTATCCCCAGCTCTGTGTTTCTCTATTGAAGTTACTAAACGTAACAGTATTGAGCTTTGAACCTCAGCACATGAGAAGATGCTGCCATGTTCACCCTCTGGAACCCTACCTGGATGTGAAATGCCCCCATTACCGCCCCACTTACCACGCTCCTGGAACCCCAGCCTGACACCCCCTCACACTTCCTGGGTCGACCATCGTGATTCAGTGTATTTTAATTCCGGGCCTGCTCAGCTCGGTTCAGCTTGTCGCTGCTCTCAGGCAGGTGACACAGGAGCCTGAAGACCCACACATCAGTATTCAAGAACATCTTCTTCCTCTTCCATCACCTTCAAAAGGCAGCACCCATCATTAAGGACCCCCATCACCCAGGACATGCCCTCTTCTCATTGCTACCATCAGGGAGGAGGTACAGGAGCCTGAAGACACACACTCGATGTTCAAGTATGGCTTCCTCCCCTCCGCCATCTGATTTCTGAATGGGCAATGAACCCACAAACACTTGCTCAGTATTTTTCCCTCTCTTTTTATACTATTTATTATTTTATATATACTTATCTTTATGTTCCTGTTAGGTTGGAAGGAAAGGTTAAAAGTTTGAGGGAGCCATGGTTTTCAAAGGATTTTGGAAACTTGGTTCAGAAAAAGAGAGGGATCTACAATAAAAATAGGCAGCTTGGAGTAAATGAGGCGCTCGAGGAATATAAAGAATGTAAAAAGAATCTTAGGAAAGAAATTAGAAAAGCTAAAAGAAGATACGAGGCTGCTTTAGCAAGTAAGGTGAAAATAAATCCGAAGGGCTTCTACAGATATATTAATAGCAAAAGGCTAGTAAGGGATAAAATTGGTCCCTTAGAGAATCAGAGTGGACGGCTATGTGCAGAGCCAAAAGAGATGGGGGAGATTTTAAACAATTTCTTTTCTTCAGTATTCACTAAGGAGAAGGATATTGAATTGTGTAAGGTAAAGGAAACAAGAAGGGTAGTTATGGAAAGTATGATGATTAAAGAAGAGGAAGTACTGGCACTTTTAAGGAATATAAAAGTGGATAAGTCTCCGGGTCCGGACAAGATGTTCACTAGGACCTTGAGGGAAGTTAGTGTAGAAATAGCAGGGTCTCTGACGGAAATATTTCAAATGTCGTTAGAAATGGGGATGGTGCCAGAGGATTGGCGTATTGCTCATGTGGTTCCATTGTTTAAAAAGGGTTCTAAGTGTAAACCTAGCAATTATTGGCCTGTGAGTTTGATGTCAGTGGTGGGTAAATTGATGGAAAGTATTCTTCGAGATGGTATATATAATTATCTGGATAGACAGGGTCTGATTAGGAACAGTCAACATGGATTTGTGCGTGGAAGGTCATGTTTGACAAACCTTATTGAATTTTTTGATGAGATTACTAGGAAAGTTGATGAGGGTAAAGCGGTGGATGTTGTCTATATGGACTTCAGTAAGGCCTTTGACAAGGTTCCACACGGAAGGTTGGTTAGGAAGGTTCAATCGGTAGGCATTAATATTGAAGTACTGTGATAAGACTGCTGAACAGATCATGACCCGGAACTGGGCCGTACCCTCCAAATATCCAGACCTACCTCTCGGTTATTTTGCACTACCTTACTTTCCATTTCTCTATTTTCTATTTATGATTTATAATTTAAATTTTTAATTATTTACTAATTTTAACTATTTTTAATATTTAATATTTGTAATCCAGGGAGTGGGAAGCACAGAATCAACTATCGCTGTGATGATTGTACATTCTAGTACCAATTGTTTGGTGACAATAAAGTATAAAGTAGCAAAATGGATTCAGCAGTGGCTAGATGGGAGATGCCAGAGAGTAGTGGTGGATAACTGTGTGTCAGATTGGAGGACGGTGTGTAGCGGTGTGCCTCAGGGATCTGTACTGGGTCCAATGTTGTTTGTCATCTATATTAAGGATCTGGATGATGGGGTTGTAAATTGGATTAGTAAGTATGCAGATGATACTAAGATAGATGGTGTTGTGGATGATGAGGCAGGTTTTCAAAACTTGCAGAGAGATTTAGGACAGTTAGAAGAGTGGGCTGAAAGATGGCAGATGGAGTTTAATGCTGAAAAATGTGAGGTATTACATTTTGGTAGGACTAATCAAAATAGGACATACATGGTAAATGATTGGGCATTAAAGAATGCTGTAGAACAGAGGGATCTAGGAATAATGGTGCATAGTTCCCTGAAGATGGAATCTCATGTGGATAGGGTGGTGAAGAAAGCTTTTGGTTTGCTGGCCTTTATTAATCAGAGCATTGAGTATAGGAGTTGGGATGTAATGTTGAATTTGTATAAGGCCAAATCTGGAGTATTGTGTACAGTTCTGGTCACTGAATTATAGGAAAGATGTCAATAAAATTGAGAGAGTACAGAGGGGGTTTACTAAAATGTTGCCTGGGTTTCATCTCCTAAGTTACTGAGAAAGGTTGAACAAGTTAGGTCTTTATTCTTTGGAGCGTAGAAGGTTGAGGGGGGACTTGATAGAGGTGTTTAAAATTATGAGGGGGATTGATAGAGTTGACATGGATAGGCTTTTTCCATTGAGAGTAGGGGAGATTTGAACAAGAGGACATGAGTTGAGAGTTAAAGGGCAAAAGTTTAGGGGTAACATGATGGGGAACTTCTTTACTCAGAGAGTGGTAGCTGTGTGGAACAAGATTCCAGGAGAAGTGGTTGAGGTAGGTTCGATGTTGTCATTTAAAGTTAAATTGGATAGATATATGGACAGGAAAGGAATTGAAGGTTATGGACCGAGTGCAGGTCGGTGGGACTAGGTGAGAGTAAGAGTTCAGCACAGACTAGAAGGGCCGAGATGGCCTGTTTCCGTGCTGTAATTGTTATATGATTATATGTTTATATATTGTGATTCACAGTTTTGATTATTATGTACTGCCGTGTCCTGCTTCCACGTAACAACAAATTTCACGACATATGCCAGTGATATTAAACCTGATTCCGATTCTTGAACTGAACTGAAAAACCCCGACACTACCTCAGACTATATTTTGCTCTCCTGCACCTAGTCTTGGTAATTGTTTATTTAAAATGTTTTTATTCATAGACAGAGCACAGTATCCGTACTGCCAAAAGCAGCCACGAGACCAATTAAACCTCCAAACCCGTATGTCTTTGGAACGTGGGAGGAGACTAGGATAGGGTAAGAGTTCGGCACGGACTAGAAGGGCTGAGATGGCCAGTTTCCATGCTGTAATTGTTATATGGTTATGTGACTGTGGAAAACAAAGAGCCTCTCTCTTTCTCCCTCCCATCCTGTTTAACTTCACACCTTTTGAAAACAGCAGAAGTGCAAGAAGGAAGGAACGCTGAGCTTGGCTCTACCCGTGATGTAAACGTCCTGAGAGAATGGTTGGAAACATTGATATCTAGTACCGTGAAGAAGTCTTGGGCACTCATACATGTAGCCCAAGACATTAGCACAGCACTGCATTAATTTTATGTATTGCACTATACTGCTGCCACAGGGGAAGACAAATTTCATGACATATGTGAGTGATCGCTGTCAGTACAAATACGTACCTGTGTCAGAATGTTGTTTATTGACTACAGCTCAGTGTTTCACGTCATCATCAGCCCCAGAACCTGGGCCTCTGTGCCTCCCTCTGCAACTGGATCCTCGACTTCCTAACTGGAAGGCCACAATCTGAGCAGATCGGAAATATCATCTCCTTTCTCGCTGACAATCAACACACCTCAGGGGTGTGTGCTTAGCCCACTGCTCAACTCTCTCGAAGCCCGTGACTGTGTGGCTAGGCATGGCTGAAATGCCATCTATAAATTTGCTGACGATACAACCAATGTTGGCAGACTCTCAGATGGTGACGAGAGGCGAGGTATACCAGCTAGTTGAGTGGTGTCACAGCAACAACTCTGCCCTCAATGTCAGTAAGATCAAAGAGCGGATTGTTGACTTTAGAGAAGGTCAGATGTGGGAACACACAGCAGTCCTCGTAGACACCATGTTTCTGGGTACCAACATCCCTAAGGATCTATCCTGGACTCAACATATCTACAGCTACGACAGCGGCTATATTTCATTAGGAGTTTGAGGAGATTTGGTCACAAATTTCTACAGCTGTATGAGGGGTGATTGATAAGTTTATGGCCCAAGGTAGAAAGAGTCAATTTTAGAAAACCTAGCACATTTATTTTTCAACATAGTCCCATCCTACATTTCCACACTTAGTCCAGCGGTCGTGGAGCATACCGATCTTCGACCTCCAGAAAGTGTCCACAGCAGGGTGATTGATAAGTTTGTGGCCTAAGGTAGAAGGAGATGAGTTATACAGCTCTTGTTACATGCACATGCAGTTCAACTCTTTGAGTGAAAATGCAGAAAGTTTGAAGTTAATAACTCATCTCCTTCTTCCTTAGGTCACGAAGTTATCAATCACCCCTTGTACTGTGGAGAGCATTATAATTGGCTGCATCACCATCTGGAATGGGGGTGGGGGTGGGAAGCTACTGCACAGGACCAAAATAAGCTGCAGAGTTGTAAACTTAGTCAACTTCACTGCAGGAACTGCAGCATCCAGGGCATCCTCAAGGAGCGATGCCTCAAAAAAGTGGCATCCATTACTGAGGACCCCACCACCCAGGACCTGCCCTCTTCTCATTGTTACCATCAGGGAGGAGGTACAGGAGCCTGAAGGCACACACTCAGAGATTCAGGAACTGCTTCTTCCTCCTTGCCGTCAGATTTCTGAATGGACATTGAACCCATGAACACTAACTCACTACTCTTTTATTTCTATTTTTGCATTACTTATTTAACTATTTAATATACATATATATATTTCCTGTAATTTATTTTTTCTATGATTGCATTTTACTGCTGCCATAAAGGTGACATATGCTGGTGATATTAAACTTGATTCTGTTTGCATTCTGATCTGGGTCTCTATTGTGGACTGAGAGTGGGAAGGGGGCCGGGAGAGGGAAATCATGGTTGGGAAAAGGGGAAGGGAGAGGGGAGGGAGCAGGAAGCACCAGAGAGACATTCTGTAATGATCAATAAACCATTTGTTTGGAATCAAATGACCTTGCCTGGTGTCTCAGGGCTGGCTGTGTCTGTACCCACCCCCGACACTCCTTCTCTGCCCCCTGTCCCACACCCCTCCCACGGTGCCCCACCCTCACCATTCCCAACATCCTTTGTTCCCACCAGATTTACAAACTCACTCTCTGCTCCACGTTGACAAATACAGCACTGTGCAAAAGTCTCATGTACCCTAGCTATATATATGTGTGTGTGTGTGTGTGTGTGTGTGTGTGTGTCTATAACTTTTGCATAATACTGTGTACTAGGACCCCCACCACCCAGGACATGCTCTCTTCTCACTGCTGTCATCAGGAAGGAGGTACAGGAGTGTCAGGTCCCACACCACCTGTTTCAGGAACAGTTATTACCCTCAACCATCAGGCTCCTGAACCAGTGAGGATAACCTCAACTCTGAACTGATTCCATCGGGAAGGAGGTACAGGAGCCTCAGGTCCCACACCACCAGGTTCAGGAACAGTTATCACCCCTCAACCATCAGGCTCCTGAACCAGTGAGGATAACCTCAACTCTGAACATATTCCATCAGGAAGGAGGTACAGGAGTGTCAGGTCCCACACCACCAGGTTCAGGAACAGTTATTACCCTCAACCATCAGGCTCCTGAACCAGAGACGATAACTTCACTGAACTTTATTTGCCCCATCACTGAAACGTACCCACAACAAATTGACTCACTTTCAAGGACTCTTCATCTCATGTTCTTGATAGTTATTGCTTATTGTTATTCTTTTTTTATATATTTGCGGTTTGTTTTCTTTTGGACACTGGTTGAACGCTGAGATGAGGTAGTCTTTCATTGATTCTGTTATGGTTTTCATTCTATCATGGACTTAATGAGTATGCCCGCAAAAAATAAATCCCAGGGTGACATATATGTACTTTGCTAATAACTTTACTTTGAACCTTGTAAGGAAGTACCCAATGTCGGTAACAGGGAGAAGGACCGACGGGAGGCCCCTATTTCACTGTGAGAGGTGGAGAGGTGGTCTGAGTGAGTATTGGTCCAAACGGAACAATGGACTTAAGTTGTTGGCCTGAGGTTGTCATAGTTACGCTGATGTGTGTGTATGGACGATATAGAACAAGCTTCAAATATATTGTGGACTTCACAATGTATTCAAGGTGGATACCTGATTGTGGTCTTCAGAAAGGGCAAGATGTGAGAGCACACACCAGGGACTGGAAGTGGAGAGAGTGAGCAGTTATCAGTTCCTGGGTGTTAATATCGCTGAGGATCTCTCCTGGGCCCAATATATTGAAGCAGTTACTACGGAGGCACGGCAGTGGCTATATTCCATTAGGAGTTTGAGGAGATTTTGTTTGTCACCAAAGACATTCGCAAATTTCCACAGATGTACTGCAGAGATTATGCTAACTGGCCACTGCACAGGATTGAAATGAGATGTAGAAAGTTGTAAATAAGCTGTAGAAAGCCAGCTCCATCATGGGCACTGGGCTCCCCAGCATTGAGGACATCTTCTCGGTGCGGTGACTCAAAAAGGCAGCATCCATCATTAAGGACCCCCATCATATATAACCATATAACAATTACAGCACGGAAACAGGCCATCTTGACCTTTCTAGTCCGTGCCAAACTCTTACTCTCACCTAGTCCCACCAACCTGCACTCAGCCCATAACCCTCCATTCCTTTCCTGTCCATATATCTATCCAATTTAACTTTAAACGACAACATCGAACCTATCTCAACCACTCTTGCTGGAAGCTCGTTCCACACAGCTACCACTCTCTGAGTAAAGAAGTTCCCCCTCATGTTACCCCGAAACTTTTGCCCTTTAACTCTCAACTCATGTCCTCTTGTTTGAATCTTCCCCACTCTCAATGGAAAAAGCCTATCCACGTCAACTCTATCAATCCCCCTCATAATTTTAAACACCTCCATCAAGTCCCCCCTCAACCTTCTACATTCCAAAGAATAAAGACCTAACTTAGAAAAAACCACAGAAACCATAGAAAAACTACAACACAAAAACAGGCCTTTTGGCCCTTCTTGGCTGTGCCGAACCATTTTCTGCCTAGTCCCACTGACCTGCACACGGACCATATCCCTCCATACACCTCCCATCCATGTATCTGTCCAATTTATTCTTAAATGTTCAAAAAGAACCCGCATTTACCACTTCGTCTGGCAGGTCATTCCACACTTGTTCAACCTTTCTCTGTAACTTAGGAGATGAAACCCAGGCAACATTTTAGTAAACCTCCTCTGTACTCTCTCAATTTTATTGACATCTTTCCTATAATTCGGTGACCAGAACTGTACACAATACTCCTGATTTGGCCTTATCAATGCCTTATACAATTCCAGCATTACATCCCAACTCCTATACTCAATGGAGACCCTTCGTCAGGACGAAGGGTCCTGTCCTGACGAACGGTCTCGGCCTGAAACGTCAACTGTACCTCTTCCTAGAGATGCTGCCTGGCCTGCTGCGTTCACCAGCAACTTTGATGTGTGTTGCTTGAATTTCCAGCATCTGCAGAATTCGTGTTGTTTGCGTCCTATACTCAATGCTCTAATTAATAAAGGCCAGCATACCAAAAGCTTTCTTCACCACCCTATCCACATGAGATTCCAACTTCAGGGAACTATGAATCATTATTCCTAAATCCCTCTGTTCTACAGCATTCTTCAATGCCCTACCATTTACCATGTATGTCCTATTTTGATCAGTCCTACCAAAATGTAGCATCACCCAGGACATGCCCTCTTCTCATTGCCACCATCAGGGAGGAGGTACAGGAGCCTGAAGACACACACTCAACGATTCAGGAACAGCTTCTTCCCTCTGCCATCAGATTTCTGAATGGACAGTGAACCCATGAACAGTACCTCACTAATTTTTTCATTTATTTTTGCACTACTTATTTAGTTATATACATATATTCTCACTGTAATGCAGTTTTTCTTCAATTATTGTGCATTGCACTGCTGCCGCAAAGATAACACACTTCACGACATACACCGGTGAATCGGAAACCTGATTCTGACTCTAAATGTAGAGTTGTGCAGCCAATTGCCAAACCTGGATCAGCTGATGATAAAAATCAACAGATGTGATAACCCGGTGAAAATAACAGCCAATCAATCCTGAAAGCCCGGGAAGAGAAAAGGCTCAAATATCAAAATGGTAAAAAATTCACTTGTCAGTGCCGTTTGTAGAATTTATCAGATTTGTAATTGGTAGGAGAGGATGATGGACAGAAAACAACAGCAGGGCAAAGTGCTTCCTAGGAACCACAAGATACTGCTGGCTTGGAAGTGCCTTATTTGCTGAGAATATCAGCAGTTTTTTGTGTGTGACTGTTTAATCGCTTTCTTATATGCAAGATGGCGGCACGATTGAACGCAGCAGCTTCTACAGGGTCGACCAAATGTTATTGTCCTTTTTTAAAAACTATCACGAGACCCAGCTGGACTTTAAGAACTTAAAGCTCTGCAGGTCTCCCCTGCTGGCAGAGAAAATGAAGGAGCTGGACTTGGTGAGAGAAATGATGCTGCCAGAGATGATGGCGTCGGAGATCGGTACAGAAAGATGGTGTGCAGTCCAACAGCCAGCGGTCACCGCAGTTGCTTTCCTCATGATGGCAGGACCCTGTTGCACATTGGTAACGTGGAATGCTGCAAGTCCGATTGACTGATTTGTTGCCGGGCAGCAGGGGAGATGCATGGCCTCTGTCATAGCAAGGACTAGGCCTCAAGCCGCTGTGCCACTTGCTTAGAGATGCCCAGGAGAGAGGCGACAGAGTCAATGTACTCAACTGGAGGCAGTGCTGCCCCTAGTGTTCACTCAGCAGAAGACAAGCTCGACTGCAGACTGTTGTTCAACCCACAGCTCCAATCTGCCCATTAAATTTGCTGACGCTACACTGATCGGCCTAATCTCAAACAACAACGAGGTGGCGTACAGGGAAGAAGCCATCTCTCTGACACAGTGCTGTCAACAACCTCTCTGTCAATGTCACAAAAACAAAGGAGCTAGTTGTGGATTATAGGAGGAATGGAGACGGGCTAACCCCTGTTGACATCAATGGATCTGGGGCTTCAAGTTCCTCAGCATCCACATCACTGAGGACCTCACCTGGTCTGTACACACCGGCTGTGTGGTGAAAAAGGAACAACAGCGCCTCTCTCACCTCAGACGGTTGAAGAAGTTCGTTATGGGCCCCCAAATCCAAAGAACTTTCTACAGGGGCACAATTGAGAGCATCCTGACTGGCCGTATCACTGCCTGGTACGGGAACTGAACCTCTCTTAATCGCAGGACTTTGCAGAGAGTGGTGCGGACAGTCCAGCACATCTGTAGATGTGAACTTCCCACTATTCAGGACATTTACAAGGACAGGTGTGTAAAAAGGGCCCAAAGGACATTGGGGACCCAAGCTGTCCCAACCACAATCTATTCCAGCTGCTATGATCCGGGAAGCAGTATCGCAGCATAAACGCCAGAACCAACAGGCTCCAGGACAGCTTCTTCCACCAGGCCATCACACTGATTTGAGTGTACTGTATATTACACTGACTTCTATTTATTATAAATTACTATGATTGCACATAGCACATTTAGATGGAGACGTAACAAACATTTTTACTCCTCAGGAAAGTGAAGGATGTAAGAAATAAAGTCAATTCAAAACCTGTGGGCGGGGGGGGGGGGAGTGCGGCTGCACAGTAACTGAAATACTCCCGTGCGCTTAGCATTTGTTTCTGCACAGCTGTAATATAATTTTGATAAGCTAATATCATATTGAAATCTATGTTGATATAATTGTAAGAACGAAAGTCAATTCAATTCATGGACTCAGGAACTTGTTATTTGTTTGACTGTATTTTACTGATATCTCATATGTGCTATATGTGCCTTGTGCTGTGTGTGACTGTTGGAGCTGTGTTTTGTTTGGCTGTATTCATGTACGGGTGAATGACGATTACACTTGAACTGAACCATCAGATATTTATGGACTATTATTTTAATCATTGTATTTATGATGTACAAATTGCATCGTTATGGTTTTGATTTCATGGCCCGAATAAAAAGGATTGCGCGTGCAGTCACTGCCCCCGCCACCACACCCCCGGCCTCTCTCGGGGCAGCGTCAGATGGGATCACACTCCCTCAAGCTGATAACATTGGCTCACGTCAGCATGGTGGTCTGGTTTACCATCGAGGGAGATCACCAGTAGGATCCTCTTTACACAGAGGCTTTCGCATGTATATTGGAGTTTCTTTAAGCAGAGCCTTTCCCCCGGTGTATTGGAGTCTCTTTAAGCAGAGCCTTTCCCCCGGTATATTGGAGTCTCTTTACGCAGAGCCTTTCGCCCGGTATATTGGAGTCTCTTTATGCAGAGCCTTTCGCCCGTATATTGGAGTCTCTTTACGCAGAGCCTTTCGCCCGGTATATTGGAGTCTCTTTATGCAGAGCCTTTCGCCCGTATATTGGAGTCTCTTTACGCAGAGCCTTTCCCCCGGTATATTGGAGTCTCTTTACGCAGAGCCTTTCCCCCGTATATTGGAGTCTCTTTAAGCAGAGCCTTTCGCCCGGTATATTGGAGTCTCTTTACGCAGAGCCTTTCCCCCGTATATTGGAGTCTCTTTAAGCAGAGCCTTTCGCCCGGTATATTGGAGTCTCTTTACGCAGAGCCTTTCCCCCGTATATTGGAGTCTCTTTAAGCAGAGCCTTTCCCCCGTATATTGGAGTCTCTTTAAGCAGAGCCTTTCCCTCGTATATTGGAGTCTCTTTACGCAGAGCCTTTCCCCCGGTATATTGGAGTCTCTTTAAGCAGAGCCTTTCCCCCGGTATATTGGAGTCTCTTTACGCAGAGCCTTTCCCCCGGTATATTGGAGTCTCTTTACGCAGAGCCTTTCCCCCGGTATATTGGAGTCTCTTTAAGCAGAGCCTTTCCCCCGGTATATTGGAGTCTCTTTAGGCAGAGCCTTTCCCCCGGTATATTGGAGTCTCTTTACACAGAGCCTTTCCCCCGGTATATTGGAGTCTCTTTATGCAGAGCCTTTCCCCCGGTATATTGGAGTCTCTTTACGCAGAGCCTTTCCCGCGGTATATTGGAGTCTCTTTACGCAGAGCCTTTCCCCGGTATATTGGAGTCTCTTTAAGCAGAGCCTTTCCCCCGGTATATTGGAGTCTCTTTAAGTAGAGCCTTTCCCCCGTATATTGGAGTCTCTTTAAGTAGAGCCTTTCCCCCGTATATTGGAGTCTCTTTACGCAGAGCCTTTCCCCCGGTATATTGGAGTCTCTTTACGCAGAGCCTTTCCCCCGGTATATTGGAGTCTCTTTACGCAGAGCCTTTCCCCCGGTATATTGGAGTCTCTTTACGCAGAGCCTTTCCCCGGTATATTGGAGTCTCTTTACGCAGAGCCTTTCCCCCGTATATTGGAGTCTCTTTAAGCAGAGCCTTTCCCCCGTATATTGGAGTCTCTTTACGCAGAGCCTTTCCCCCGTATATTGGAGTCTCTTTAAGCAGAGCCTTTCCCCCGGTATATTGGAGTCTCTTTACGCAGAGCCTTTCCCCCGGTATATTGGAGTCTCTTTACGCAGAGCCTTTCCCCCGTATATTGGAGTCTCTTTAAGTAGAGCCTTTCCCCGGTATATTGGAGTCTCTTTAGCAGAGCCTTACCCCCGTATATTGGAGTCTCTTTAAGCAGAGCCTTTCCCCCGTATATTGGAGTCTCTTTAAGCAGAGCCTTTCCCCCGGTATATTGGAGTCTCTTTACGCAGAGCCTTTCCCCCGGTATATTGGAGTCTCTTTACGCAGAGCCTTTCCCCCGGTATATTGGAGTCTCTTTACGCAGAGCCTTTCCCCCGTATATTGGAGTCTCTTTAAGCAGAGCCTTTCCCCCGTATATTGGAGTCTCTTTAAGCAGAGCCTTTCCCCCGTATATTGGAGTCTCTTTAAGCAGAGCCTTTCCCCCGGTATATTGGAGTCTCTTTAAGCAGAGCCTTTCCCCCGGTATATTGGAGTCTCTTTACGCAGAGCCTTTCCCCCGTATATTGGAGTCTCTTTACGCAGAGCCTTTCCCCCGTATATTGGAGTCTCTTTAAGCAGAGCCTTTCCCCCGTATATTGGAGTCTCTTTAAGCAGAGCCTTTCCCCCGTATATTGGAGTCTCTTTAGCAGAGCCTTTCCCCCGTATATTGGAGTCTCTTTAGAGAGCCTTTCGTATATTGACTTTAGCAGAGCCTTTCCCCCGTATATTGGAGTCTCTTTAAAGGAGTCTCTTTAGCAGAGCCTTTCCCGTATATTGGAGTCTCTTTAGCAGAGCCTTTCCCCGTATATTGGAGTCTCTATTAACGCAGAGCCTTTCCCCCGTATATTGGAGTCTCTTTAAGTGCAGAGCCTTTCCCCCGTATATTGGAGTCTCTTTAAGCAGAGCCTTTCCCCGGTATATTGGAGTCTCTTTACGCAGAGCCTTTCCCCCGTATATTGGAGTCTCTTTAAGCAGAGCCTTTCCCCCGGTATATTGGAGTCTCTTTACGCAGAGCCTTTCCCCCGTATATTGGAGTCTCTTTAAGCAGAGCCTTTCCCCC
Organism: Mobula hypostoma; assembly: GCF_963921235.1. Classification (NCBI taxonomy): domain Eukaryota; kingdom Metazoa; phylum Chordata; class Chondrichthyes; order Myliobatiformes; family Myliobatidae; genus Mobula; species Mobula hypostoma. The sequence goes on along the minus strand of NC_086126.1, from coordinate 21,219,849 downwards.
GTATATTGGAGTCTCTTTAAGCAGAGCCTTTCCCCCCGTATATTGGAGTCTCTTTAAGCAGAGCCTTTCCCCCGGTATATTGGAGTCTCTTTACGCAGAGCCTTTCCCCCGGTATATTGGAGTCTCTTTAAGTAGAGCCTTTCCCCCGTATATTGGAGTCTCTTTAAGCAGAGCCTTTCCCCCGGTATATTGGAGTCTCTTTACGCAGAGCCTTTCCCCCGGTATATTGGAGTCTCTTTAAGCAGAGCCTTTCCCGCGGTATATTGGAGTCTCTTTACGCAGAACCTTTCCCCCGTATATTGGAGTCTCTTTAAGCAGAGCCTTTCCCTCGTATATTGGAGTCTCTTTACGCAGAGCCTTTCCCCCGGTATATTGGAGTCTCTTTAAGCAGAGCCTTTCCCCCGTATATTGGAGTCTCTTTAAGCAGAGCCTTTCCCCCGTATATTGGAGTCTCTTTACGCAGAGCCTTTCCCCCGTATATTGGAGTCTCTTTAAGCAGAGCCTTTCCCCCGTATATTGGAGTCTCTTTACGCAGAGCCTTTCCCCCGTATATTGGAGTCTCTGTAAGCAGAGCCTTTCCCCCGTATATTGGAGTCTCTTTAAGCAGAGCCTTTCCCCCGGTATATTGGAGTCTCTTTAAGTAGAGCCTTTCCCCCGTATATTGGAGTCTCTTTAAGTAGAGCCTTTCCCCCGGTATATTGGAGTCTCTTTACGCAGAGCCTTTCCCCCGGTATATTGGAGTCTCTTTACGCAGAGCCTTTCCCCCGGTATATTGGAGTCTCTTTACGCAGAGCCTTTCCCCCGTATATTGGAGTCTCTTTACGCAGAGCCTTTCCCCGGTGTATTGGAGTCTCTTTAAGCAGAGCCTTTCCCCCGGTATATTGGAGTCTCTTTACGCAGAGCCTTTCCCCCGTATATTGGAGTCTCTTTAAGTAGAGCCTTTCCCCCGTATATTGGAGTCTCTTTAAGTAGAGCCTTTCCCCCGGTATATTGGAGTCTCTTTACGCAGAGCCTTTCCCCCGGTATATTGGAGTCTCTTTACGCAGAGCCTTTCCCCCGGTATATTGGAGTCTCTTTACGCAGAGCCTTTCCCCCGGTATATTGGAGTCTCTTTAAGCAGAGCCTTTCCCCCGGTATATTGGAGTCTCTTTACGCAGAGCCTTTCCCCCGTATATTGGAGTCTCTTTACGCAGAGCCTTTCCCCCGGTATATTGGAGTCTCTTTACGCAGAGCCTTTCCCCCGGTATATTGGAGTCTCTTTACGCAGAGCCTTTCCCCCGTATATTGGAGTCTCTTTACGCAGAGCCTTTCCCCCGGTATATTGGAGTC
>NC_086126.1:21154636-21218320 GCF_963921235.1 Mobula hypostoma | reverse complement strand
ATTGGAGTCTCTTTAAGCAGAGCCTTTCCCCGGTATATTGGAGTCTCTTTACGCAGAGCCTTTCCCCCGTATATTGGAGTCTCTTTAAGTAGAGCGTTTCCCCCGTATATTGGAGTCTCTTTAAGTAGAGCCTTTCCCCGGTATATTGGAGTCTCTTTAAGCAGAGCCTTTCCCCGGTATATTGGAGTCTCTTTAAGCAGAGCCTTTCCCCCGTATATTGGAGTCTCTTTACACAGAGCCTTTCCCCCGGTATATTGGAGTCTCTTTAAGCAGAGCCTTTCCCCCGGTATATTGGAGTCTCTTTAAGCAGAGCCTTTCCCCGGTATATTGGAGTCTCTTTAAGTAGAGCCTTTCCCCCGGTATATTGGAGTCTCTTTAAGCAGAGCCTTTCCCCCGTATATTGGAGTCTCTTTAAGCAGAGCCTTTCCCCCGGTATATTGGCGTCTCTTTATGCAGCCTTACCCCCGTATATTGGAGTCTCTTTACGCAGAGCCTTTGCCCCGTATATTGGAGTCTCTTTAAGCAGAGCCTTTCCCCCGGTATATTGGAGTCTCTTTAAGCAGAGCCTTTCCCCCGTATATTGGAGTCTCTTTACGCAGAGCCTTTCCCCCGGTATATTGGAATCTCTTTACGCAGAGCCTTTCCCCGGTATATTGGAGTCTCTTTATGCAGAGCCTTTCCCCCGTATATTGGAGTCTCTTTAAGCAGAGCCTTTCCCCCGTATATTGGAGTCTCTTTAAGCAGAGCCTTTCCCCCGGTATATTGGAGTCTCTTTAAGCAGAGCCTTTCCCCCGGTATATTGGAGTCTCTTTATGCAGAGCCTTTCCCCCGTATATTGGAGTCTCTTTACGCAGAGCCTTTCCCCCGTATATTGGAGTCTCTTTACGCAGAGCCTTTCCCCCGGTATATTGGAATCTCTTTACGCAGAGCCTTTCCCCCGGTATATTGGAGTCTCTTTACGCAGAGCCTTTCCCCGGTATATTGGAGTCTCTTTATGCAGAGCCTTTCCCCCGTATATTGGAGTCTCTTTAAGCAGAGCCTTTCCCCCGTATATTGGAGTCTCTTTAAGCAGAGCCTTTCCCCCGGTATATTGGAGTCTCTTTACGCAGAGCCTTTCCCCCGGTATATTGGAGTCTCTTTATGCAGAGCCTTTCCCCCGTATATTGGAGTCTCTTTACGCAGAGCCTTTCCCCCGGTATATTGGAATCTCTTTACGCAGAGCCTTTCCCCCGTATATTGGAGTCTCTTTAAGCAGAGCCTTTCCCCCGTATATTGGAGTCTCTTTAAGCAGAGCCTTTCCCCGGTATATTGGAGTCTCTTTACGCAGAGCCTTTCCCCCGTATATTGGAGTCTCTTTAAGTAGAGCCTTTCCCCCGGTATATTGGAGTCTCTTTACGCAGAGCCTTTCCCCCGTATATTGGAGTCTCTTTAAGTAGAGCCTTTCCCCCGTATATTGGAGTCTCTTTAAGTAGAGCCTTTCCCCCGTATATTGGAGTCTCTTTAAGCAGAGCCTTTCCCCGGTATATTGGAGTCTCTGTAAGCAGAGCCTTTCCCCCGGTATATTGGAGTCTCTTTAAGCAGAGCCTTTCCCCCGGTATATTGGAATCTCTTTACACAGAGCCTTTCCCCCGGTATATTGGAGTCTCTTTAAGTAGAGCCTTTCCCCCGGTATATTGGAGTCTCTTTAAGCAGAGCCTTTCCCGCGGTATATTGGAGTCTCTTTACGCAGAGCCTATCCCCCGGTATATTGGAGTCTCTTTAAGCAGAGACTTTCCCCCGTATATTGGAGTCTCTTTAAGCAGAGCCTTTCCCCCGGTATATTGGAGTCTCTTTAAGCAGAGCCTTTCCCCCGGTATATTGGAGTCTCTTTACGCAGAGCCTTTCCCCCGAATATTGGAGTCTCTTTATGCAGAGCCTTTCCCCCGTATATTGGAGTCTCTTTATGCAGAGCCTTTCCCCCGGTATATTGGAATCTCTTTAAGTAGAGCCTTTCCCCCGTATATTGGAGTCTCTTTATGCAGAGCCTTTCCCCCGGTATATTGGAGTCTCTTTAAGCAGAGCCTTTCCCCCAGTATATTGGAGTCTCTTTAAGCAGAGCCTTTCCTGCGGTATATTGGAGTCTCTTTACGCAGAGCCTTTCCCCTGTATATTGGAGTCTCCTTAAGCAGAGCCTTCCCCCCGGTATATTCTCCTTCGAAGAAGGAGTCTGAGAGTCTGAGTGGGAGTGCCGAGAAAGAGATTTTTGAAATTTTCGTTATTTTTTTTCCTCCAATGGCGTTCTGAGAGGCGGGACTGCGCAGGCGTGTGACGTCGGGCAGTGCAGCGCGGCAGATTTAAAAGGAACAGAGCCTCATAGAGCGGGGAGCGTAGTTTGCGGGCGGCGGAGTGAGCCGGGAGCAGAGTGAAGGCTTAAGGGCTTCGGCTCGATGGGTTTAGGCGGAAGCGGGCGAGGCGAGGAAGGTTTGACATTCATTTTCTGTTGCTATTTGAGGAGAGGGGCAGTATGAGTGTGAGGGCAGTTTGCTGTTCTCGGTGTCGGATGTGGGAGGCCCTGGAGTCTCCAAGCCTCCCGGACGTCTACATCTGCGCCAAGAGCATCGAGATGCAGCTCCTAAGGGACCGCGTTACGGAACTGGAGCTGCAGCTCGATGACCTTCGTCTGGTCAGGGAGAGCGAGGAGGTGATAGAGAGGAGTGGAAGGCGGGTGGTCACGCCGGGGCCACGGGAGGCAGACAAGTGGGTCACGGTTAGGAGGGGGAAGGGGAAAAATCAGGTGATGGGGAGTACCCTGGTGGCTGTGCCCCTTAACAACAGGTACTCCTGTTTGAGTACTGTTGGGGGGGACAGCTTACCCGGGGGAAGCGACAGTGGCCCTGCCTCCGGCACAGAGTCTGGCCCTGTAGCTCAGAAGGGTAGGGCAAGGAAGAGGAGGGCAGTTGTGATAGGGGACTCGATAGTAAGGGGGTCAGATAGGCGATTCTGTGGACGCAGTCCAGAGACCCGGATGGTAGTTTGCCTCCCTGGTGCCAGGGTCCGGGATATTTCTGATCGTGTCCAAGATATCCTGAAGTGGGAGGGTGAGGAGCCAGAGGTCGTGGTACATATAGGTACCAATGACATAGGTAGGAAAAGGGATGAGGTCCTGAAAGGAGAATATAGGGAGCTAGGAAGGGAGTTGAGAAAAAGGACCGCAAAGGTAGTAATCGCGGGATTACTGCCTGTGCCACGCGACAGGGAGAGTAGGAATGCGATGAGGTGGAGGATAAATGCGTGGCTGAGGGATTGGAGCAGGGGGCAGGGATTCAAGTTTTTGGATCATTGGGACCTCTTTTGGCGCAGGCGTGACCTGTACAGAAAGGACGGGTTACACTTGAATCCTAGGGGGACCAATATCCTGGCAGGGAGATTAGCGGGGGCTACTGAGGTGACTTTAAACTAGAATGGTTGGGGGGTGGGAATCAAATTAATGAGGCTAGGCGTGAGGAGGTTAGTTCACAACAGAGGGATGGGAACCACACAAGGTCCCACACAGGAGATTAGTGTGCAAACTTAAAGCACACGGTATTGGGGGTAAGGTATTGGTGTGGGTGGAGAATTGGTTAGCAGACAGGAAGCAAAGGGTGGGAATAAACGGGACCTTTTCAGAATGGCAGGCGGTGACTAGTGGGGAACCGCAAGGCTCAGTGCTGGGACCCCAGTTGTTTACAATATATATTAATGACTTGGATGAGGGAATTAAATGCAGCATCTCCAAGTTTGCGGATGACACGAAGCTGGGTGGCAGTGTTAGCAGTGAGGAGGATGCTAAGAGGATGCAGGGTGACTTGGATAGGTTGGGTGAGTGGGCAAACTCATGGCAGATGCAATTTAATGTGGATAAATGTGAAGTTATCCACTTTGGTGGCAAAAATACGAAAACAGATTATTATCTGAATGGTGGCCGATTAGGAAAAGGGGAGGTGCAACGAGACCTGGGTGTCATTATACACCAGTCATTGAAAGTGGGCATGCAGGTACAGCAGGCGGTGAAAAAGGCGAACGGTATGCTGGCATTTATAGCGAGAGGATTCGAGTACAGGAGCAGGGAGGTACTACTGCAGTTGTACAAGGCCTTGGTGAGACCACACCTGGAGTATTGTGTGCAGTTTTGGTCCCCTAATCTGAGGAAAGACATCTTTGCCATAGAGGGAGTACAAAGAAGGTTCACCAGATTGATTCCTGGGATGGCAGGTCTTTCATATGAAGAAAGACTGGATGAACTGGGCTTGTACTCGTTGGAATTTAGAAGATTGAGGGGGGATCTGATTGAAACGTGTAAGATCCTAAAGGGATTGGACAGGCTAGATGCGGGAAGATTGTTCCCGATGTTGGGGAGGTCCAGAACGAGGGGTCACAGTTTGAGGATAGAGGGGAAGCCTTTTAGGACCGAGATTAGGAAAAACTTCTTCACACAGAGAGTGGTGAATCTGTGGAATTCTCTGCCACAGCAAACTGTTGAGGCCAGTTCATTGGCTATGTTTAAGAGGGAGTTAGATATGGCCCTTGTGGCTACAGGGGTCAGGGGGTATGGAGGGAAGGCTGGGTTCTGAGTTAGATGATCAGCCATGATCATAATAAATGGCGGTGCAGGCTCAAAGGGCCGAATGGCCTACTCCTGCACCTATTTTCTATGTTTCTATGTATATTGGAGTCTCTTTATGCACAGCCTTTCCCCCGGTATATTGGAGTCTCTTTACGCACAGCCTTTCCCCCGGTATATTGGAGTCTCTTTAAGCAGAGCCTTTCCCCCGGTATATTGGAGTCTCTTTACGCAGAGCCTTTCCCCCGTATATTGGAGTCTCTTTAAGCAGAGCCTTTCCCCCGGTATATTGGAGTCTCTTTAAGCAGAGCCTTTCCCCCGTATATTGGAGTCTCTTTAAGCAGAGCCTTTCCCCCGGTATATTGGAGTCTCTTTACGCAGAGCCTTTCCCCCGGTATATTGTAGTCTCTTTACGCACAGCCTTTCCCCCGGTATATTGGAGTCTCTTTACGCAGAGCCTTTCCCCCGGTATATTGGAGTCTCTTCAAGCAGAGCCTTTCCCCCGTATATTGGAGTCTCTTTAAGCAGAGCCTTTCCCCCGGTATATTGGAGTCTCTTTACGCACAGCCTTTCCCCCGGTATATTGGAGTCTCTTTAAGCAGAGCCTTTCCCCCGGTATATTGGAGTCTCTTTACGCAGAGCCTTTCCCCCGGTATATTGGAGTCTCTTTAAGCAGAGCCTTTCCCCCGTATATTGGAGTCTCTTTACGCAGAGCCTTTCCCCCGTATATTGGAGTCTCTTTAAGCAGAGCCTTTCCCCCATATATTGGAGTCTCTTTAAGCAGAGCCTTTCCCCCGTATATTGGAGTCTCTTTACGCAGAGCCTTTCCCCCGTATATTGGAGTCTCTTTACGCAGAGCCTTTCCCCCGTATATTGGAGTCTCTTTAAGCAGAGCCTTTCCCCCGTATATTGGAGTCTCTTTAAGCAGAGCCTTTCCCCCGTATATTGGAGTCTCTTTAAGCAGAGCCTTTCCCCCGTATATTGGAGTCTCTTTACGCAGAGCCTTTCCCCCGTATATTGGAGTCTCTTTACGCAGAGCCTTTCCCCCGTATATTGGAGTCTCTTTAAGCAGAGCCTTTCCCCCGTATATTGGAGTCTCTTTAAGCAGAGCCTTTCCCCCGTATATTGGAGTCTCTTTAAGCAGAGCCTTTCCCCCGGTATATTGGAGTCTCTTTAAGCAGAGCCTTTCCCCCGTATATTGGAGTCTCTTTAAGCAGAGCCTTTCCCCGGTATATTGGAGTCACTTTAAGCAGCCTTTCCCCCGGTATATTGGAGTCTCTTTACGCAGAGCCTTTCCCCCGTATATTGGAGTCTCTTTACGCAGAGCCTTTCCCCCGTATATTGGAGTCTCTTTAAGCAGAGCCTTTCCCCCGTATATTGGAGTCTCTTTAAGCAGAGCCTTTCCCCGGTATATTGGAGTCACTTTAAGCAGCCTTTCCCCCGGTATATTGGAGTCACTTTAAGCAGAGCCTTTCCCCGGTATATTGGAGTCACTTTAAGCAGCCTTTCCCCCGGTATATTGGAGTCGCTTTAAGCAGAGCCTTTCCCCAGTACATTGTGGACCGGTAGAGAGAGGGTGTTGCATTCGGCAGCTCCATGCAAAAAATATTTCAGTCATTACACTGACACTCCCCATCCTCCTGTCTTTTCTGTGGCTGAGAGGAGATGGTACTGTACTGTGCAAAGTCTTAAACACACGTATATAGCTTGGGTGCCTAAGACTTTTGCACAGGACTGCTGTCACACAAAAAAACACATTTCACGACGTGTGAGTGATGATAAACCTGATTCTGATATGGGTCTCTATTGTGGACTGAGAGTGGGAAGGGGGCAGGGAGAGGGGAATCATGGTTGGGAAAAGGGGAAGGGAGAGGGGAGGGAGCGGGAAGCACCAGAGAGACATTCCGTAATGATCAATAAACCAATTGTTTGGAATCAAATGACCTTGCCTGGTGTCTCAGGGCTGGGTGTGTCTGTATCTCTGCCACCTGTCCCTCACCCCTCCCACGGTGCTCCACCTTCACCATTCCCAACATCCTTTGTTCCCATCAGATTTACAAACTCGCTCTCCGCCCCACGTTGACAAATACAGGACTGTGTAAAAGTCTTAGGCACCCAGACTTATATGCACCACAGACCTTTGCACTGTACTGTACGAGGAGAGTCTAATGGGTCTGGTCCTGTACTCGATGGAGTTTAGAAAAATGGGTGGGGGGGAATCTCTTTGAAACCTATCAAATATTGAAAGGTCTGAATTAAGAGAACGTGGAGAGGGAATTTCCTACAGTGAGGAAATCTAGGATGAGAGGACACAGCCTCGGAACAAGAGGGATGTCAATTTAGAACAGAGATGAGGAGGAATTTCTTTAGGCAGGGGATGGTGAATCTGTGGAATTCTTTGCTACAGACGGCTGTGGACACTAAGTCATTCCGTATACTTAAAGCAGATCTTGATAGGTTCTTGATTAGTCAGGAACTCAAAGGTTACGGAGAGAAGGCGGGAGAATGGGGTTGAGGGGGATAATAAATCAGCCATGATGGAATGGCAGAGCAGACTCGATGGGCTGAATGGACTTATTTTGCTCTTATGTCTTATGGAAGGGGAAGCAGAAGAGGGAGGGACTGAGACGCAGATGACTTAAAACCAAGATGTATTTGTCAGCCTTTGAAAATTCACGACCGAAAACCGGCACCAATATTGTCCGGGTGCAATATGCCGATGCAGGGGCGTGGTCATGTTTTCCAGTCCTCTCGCCGGGAAGCAATGGGCTCAGGTCGACGGCGAAGAATCTGTGGCTGGGGGAGCTGGAAGAGTGTCCTAACAGGTAGGTGACACTCCACGGCTTCCAGCTGTTGATCCGAGAGCAGCTCGTGGACCAAGTCCGGAGGAGGTCAGCGATACTTCTGCTATTCCCTTGGTTCTTCACGGGATTCACCAACAATACCCCGTCCCTGTCCTAGGCACAGCAATTCCCACTCCGTTGTCATTGACGGGACGGTCCACACCTACAACAAGGCTCTCTACGGTGAGGTCACAGTCAGGATACTTACTGAAGTACACACTATGATTGCCTTTGGCCAAGGAAAAACTAAAAACAATTCAATCGTTAAAACATCTGGCATCAATGCTTCCAGGGAGGAGAAGTCCAATCTCGCGCCGTGGAATAGGAAGGGTCACCCTACCCATCAAACCAGGTGGACGGTCAGCCAGTAGATGATGAGGGGCTGAAAGCCGGCGAGGGCCAGGGTGACGTACATCCTGAGCCGGTTCCTGGAGCTGTAGTTCGCGGACATGCCCGACGAGGACAGCACCTTCATTCTGAGGGAGCGGACCTGTGGGCGGGGTTGGGAATTTGGTGCAGAAGCAGAAAAAGGGAGTGAGATGCAGGCAAACTGTGGCATGGATTTGTTAACCATCCCACACCCGTCCAGGTGAAGCTGGTTACCATTTCTATAATTTATCCCGCCATCGTGGACAACACACACAAAATGCCGGAGGAACTCAGCAGGTCAGGCAGCATCTATTGAAATGAATAAACAGTCGACATTTCAGGCCAAGACCGGGAAGGAAGGGAGAAGGTGTGGGGGAGTTGGGGTAACGGAAGGAGACAGGTGAAGCCAGATGGGTAGGAAAGGTAAAGGGCTGGACAGGAAGGAATCTGATAGGAGAGGAGAGTGGACTGTAGGAGACAGGGAAGGAGGGGGGGACCCAGAGGGACGTGACAGTCAGGGGAGGAGCAGAGTGGGAAACAGATGAGAGAAGGGGAAGGGAAAAATAACCAGGTTGGAACTAATCAGGTCCTCCCTGGGTTACAAACACCAGGCTTTCAGACAACCTTGCATGTGAAGAAGCTCCCACGAATGTTATTGTTATGAATCTTCATTGTCCAACCTCCCCACGACAATCAGACACCACTGTCTGCTAAGGACACAGACTGCCAGTTTCAGTGCTGGAGGCCTCAAAGAGTGTTGGGTTGGAAACTGACAAGTGATCACTCGTATTGGTAGGTGTGCACTGAAACTTCAAAGCCATTGAGTGTGGGGTATCCCAATTCTGCATCACTGCAACCAGACCCAGTTTGATTTTCTGCATGGGCTCTTTCCCAATTTCACTAACCCCGCCCCCACTACATTTGACTTCCAGTTCTCCATGGAGATCGCACGTTGAGCCAACCCCGGCTCCCAGGTATTTTTCAATATCAGCAGATGGTAAGCCTTCAAAGTTTTCTTTACCGAATTTCCCTGTGAGAGCCTACAACTGGTGGGCATAGTTCCAGGAGAAAGAGCCAACCACTTAAGTACAATTTTCTGAACATGGGCTAACTCTTTATGGAGATTCAAGGCCAAGACAGATCTTTACACCATAAACCATAAGAGCAGAATTAGGCCATTGAGCCCATCGAGTCTGTTCTACCATTCCATCATGGTTGATTTATTATCTCTCTCAACCTCAGTCCCCAGCTTTCTCCCCATAATCTTTGACACCCTTACTAATCAAGAACCTATCAACCTCCACTTTAAATATACCCAATGACTTGGCAGCTGTCTGTGGCAATGAATTCCAACAACTCACCACACCCTGGCTGAAGAAATTCCCCCTCATCTGTTCTAGAGCAATATCCTTGTATTGAGGCTGTGTCCTTTGATCCTAGACTCCCCCACTATAGGAAACATCCTCTCCACATCCACTCTATCTGTGCCCTCCGGTCCTAGACTCCCCCACAATAGGAAGCATCCTCTCCACATCCACTCTATCTGTGTCCTCTGGTCCTAGAATCCCCCACTATGATTAGGAATAGTCAACATGGCTTTGTCAAAGGCAGGTCGAGCCTTATGAGCCTGATTGAAATTTTTGAGGATGAGACAAAACACATCGATGAAGGTAGAGCAGTAGATGTCGTGTATATGGATTTCAGCAAGGCATTTGATAAGGTAGCCCATGCAAGGCTCATTGAGAAAGTAAGGAGGCTTGGGATCGAAGGGGACATTGCTTTGTTGATCCAGAACTGGCTTGCCCACAGAAGGCAAAGAGTGGTTGTAGACGGGTCATATTCTGCAAGGAGGTCGGTGAGCAGTGGCGTGCCTCAGGGATCTGTTCTCTTCGTGATTTTTATAAATGACCTGGATGAGGAAGTGGAGGGATGGGTTAGTAAATTTGCTGATGACACAAAGGTTGGGGGTGTTGTGGATAGTGTGGAGGGCTGTCAGAGGTTACAGAGGGACATCAATAGGATGCAAAACTGGGCTGAGAAGAGGCAGATGGAGTTCAACCCAGATAAATGTGAGATGGTTCATTTTGGCAGGTCAAATATGGTGGCAGAATATAGTATTAATGGTAAGACTCTTGGCAGTGTGGAGGATCAGAGGGATCTTGGGGTCAGAGTCCATAGGACACTCAAAGCTGCTACGCAGGTTGACTGTGGTTAAGGTGGCATACGGTGCATTGGCCTTCATCAATCGTGGGATTGAGTTTAAGAGCCGAGAGGTAATGTTACAGCTATATAGGATCCTGGTCAGACCCCACATAGAGTACTGTGCTCTGTTCTGGTCGCCTCACTACAGGAAGGACATGGAAACCACAGAAAGGGTGCAGAGGAGATTTACAAGGACGTTGCCTGGATTGGGGAGCATGCCTTATGAGAATAGGTTGAGTGAACTCGGCCTTTTTTCCTTGGAGCAATGGAGGATGAGAGGTGACCAGATGGAGGAGTACAAGATGACGAGTGTGGATAGTCAGAGGCTTTTTCCCAGGGCTGAAATGGCTGGCACGAGAGGGCACAGTTTTAAGGTGCTTGGAAGTAGGTACAGAGGAGATGTCAGGGGTAGGTTTTTTTTAAAACGCAGAGTGGTGAGTGTGTGGAATGGGCTGCTGGTGGCTGTGCTGGAGGCAGATGCAATAGGGTCTTTAAGAGACTCCTGGATAGGTACATGGAGCTTAGAAAAATAGAGGGCTATGTGTAATTTCTAAAGAAAGTACATGTTTGGGACAGCATTGTGGGCCAACGGGCCTGTATTGTGCTGAAGGTTTTCTATGTTTTTATAGAAAACATCCTTTCCAAGTCCACTCTATCTGTGCCCTCTGGTCCTAGACTCCCCCACCACAGGAAACATCCTCTCCACATCCACTCTATCTGTGCCCTCTGGTCCTAGACTCCCCACTATAGGAAACATCCTCTCCACATCCACTCTATCTGTGCCCTCTGGTCCTAGACTCCCCCACAGTAGGAAACATCCTCTCCACATCCACTCTATCCGTGTCCTCTGGTCCTAGATTCCCCCACTACAGGAAACATCCTCTCCACACCCACTCTATCTGTGTCCTCTGGTCCTAGATTCCCCCACTATAGGAAACATCCTCTCCACATCCACTCTATCTGTGCCCTCTGGTCCTAGACTCCCCCACTATAGGAAACATCCTCTCCACATCCACTCTGTCTGTGTCCTCTGGTCCTAGACTCCCCCACTATAGGAAACATCCTCTCCACATCCACTCTATCTGTGCCCTCTGGTCCTAGACTCCCCCACTGTAGGAAACATCCTCTCCACATCCACTCTATCTGTGCCCTCTGGTCCTAGACTCCCCCACTATAGGAAACATCCTCTCCACATCCACTCTGTCTGTGTCCTCTGGTCCTAGACTCCCCCACTATAGGAAACATCCTCTCCACATCCACTCTATCTGTGCCCTCTGGTCCTAGATTCCCCCACTACAGGAAACATCCTCTCCACACCCACTCTATCTGTGTCCTCTGGTCCTAGATTCCCCCACTATAGGAAACATCCTCTCCACATCCACTCTATCTGTGCCCTCTGGTCCTAGACTCCCCCACTATAGGAAACATCCTCTCCACATCCACTCTATCTGTGCCCTCTGGTCCTAGACTCCCCCACCACAGGAAACATCCTCTCCACATCCACTCTATCTGTGTCCTCTGGTCCTAGATTCCCGCACTATAGGAAACATCCTCTCCACATCCACTCTATCTGTGTCCTCTGGTCCTAGACTCCCCCACTATAGGAAACATCCTCTCCACATCCACTCTATCGAGGCCGTTCAATATTCGATAGGTTTCAGTGAGATGCTGCCTCATGAGGAATCACAGGTTGGAATAGTGGAGCCTGGTTCAGTCTTTTGGGGATCTGCCAATCGACTGGGTGGTATTTAAGATCAATACTGGAGGGTCCAAAGCTGCATCTGGGGCAGACCTGGGTGAGGACCAAACAATAAACAAAATGCTGGAGCTACCCAGCAGGTCAGGCAGCAGAGCTGTGGATGGCATGAACATCGATTTCTCCTTCTGGTAAAAAAAAATTTCCCTCCACCCTCCTCTCCCTCTATTCCCTCACTCTGGCCTCTTACCTCCTCTCCCCTCCTATCAAATTCCTTCCCCTCCAGTCCTTTACTTTTCCCACCCACTTGGCTTCACCCATCACCTTTTGGCTGTCCTCCATCCCCAACCTCACCTCTTTATACTGGCATCTTTCCCCCTTCCTTTCCAGTCCTGATGAAGGTGCCTCAGCCTGAAACGTCGACTGCTTATTCACTTCCACAGCTGCTGCCTGACCTGCTGAGTTCCCCCCGCGGTTTGTGTGCGTTTTATCCGTGGAGGGAAATGTTCCGTTGATAATTCAGCTCAAGCCCCTTCATCTTGAGACCCTGGGTGAGGATTTCCTGCCCGAAGAGACAGTTTTGAATCAGATGGGATGTTACAATATCATTCATGATTGTACACCCTTTACACACACACACACACACACACACACACTTCCAGATTCGGAGCTGAATTTCAATTCCGCAGGAACAACTCTGGACTCCTGAGTTGGTGGCGATTGTTATGATTGATTGGTTGTCTGTCCTATCTGAAGATGACAGTGGGAGAGTTTTTTTTAGAGTGGAGAAGTCGTTGAACTGAGGCCCATTGGCCTCGGAAGTCTGACTCCAGCGGTACAAGTGGTCGTCACAAACTGGGCTCTTCCTGGGTTGCAGTGGATGGCCATGACGTCTTCAGCACCTCGCCATGCTCTTCGCTCTCCACGGAGCGTTGTAGAACCAGCTTCCTGGCCGTTGGATCTCAAACGCCCAAGTCAATCAGAACTGACCTTGCTTGCTATGACCCATCACATCGAAGCTTGTCAGATACCCTCACCTGCAGACAGCGACCTGGAGCTCCAGGTGAGAGCTGAGCTCCCAGTGGGGCCCCAAAGGTGAGTGAGCTGTCCCGGAATGGACACGACAAGCCCCTCCGCCAGAGGTGCAGCCCCTCTCTGCACACCCCGAACACACCAGTCTTTTGATTCTAGTGCCTCTTATCCTACAAGACACACTGCATGCAGCGAGACAGCATTCTGGAGAGCAGCGAGGTGCAAAGGGGTCACTTACTAAGAAGAACATGATCGCGCAGGACGTCCAGGCTAACGCAACATAGTACGCATCTCGCCCAAATAACAAGCCACTGAGAATGGTGATTATTATCCTGCAAGAAAGAAACGAGTGTTACATCTCTGCCATGGAAGGTAGTCAGAGGAAATTCGAGGCTCCAGATAACAGAAATCCCAGGACAGGTCCAGGAGGAGACTCACCAGACTGAGTCTGAATGAAAAGGTCAGCGTTTAACAGAATGCTTGTTGGCTCCGGGCCTCTACTTGATACAGATTAATGGGGGGGGGGGCGGGGGAGAACTTAACTGAAACCTACTGAATTCTGAAAAGCCATGATAGAATAGATGTGGAGAGGATGTTTCCTATAGTGGGGGAGTCTAGGACCAGAGGGCACAGATAGAGTGGATGTGGGGAGGATGTTTCCTATAGTGGGGGAGTCCAGGACCAGAGGACACAGATAGAGTGGATGTGGAGACGATGTTTCCTATAGTGGGGGAGTCTAGGACCAGAGGGCACAGATAGAGTGGATGTGGGGAGGATGTTTCCTATAGTGGGGGAGTCCAGGACCAGAGGACACAGATAGAGTGGATGTGGAGAGGATGTTTCCTATAGTGGGGGAGTCTAGAACCAGAGGACACAGATAGAGTGGATGTGGAGACGATGTTTCCTATAGTGGGGGAGTCTAGGACCAGAGGGCACAGATAGAGTGGATGTGGAGAGGATGTTTCCTATAGTGGGGGAGTCTAGGACCAGAGGACACAGATAGAGTGGATGTGGAGAGGATGTTTCCCATAGTGGGGGAGTCCAGGACCAGAGGGCACAGATAGAGTGGATGTGGCGAGGATGTTTCCTATAGTGGGGGAGTTTAGGACCAGAGGGCACAGCCTCAGGATAGAGGGCTATCCATTCAGATGAGGAGGAATTTCTTTAGCCAGAGGGCAGTGTACCTGCGGAATTAATTGCTGCAGACAGCTGTGGAGCCAAGCAATTGTGTACAGTTAGAGCAGAGTTGAGAAGATTCTTGATTGGTCAGGGAGTCAAAGTTTACAGGGAGAAGGCAGGAGAAAGGAGTTGAGAGGGAATATAAATCAGCCATGATGGTTTGGCAGAGCAGACTTGATGGGCCGAATGGTCTAATTCTGCTCCCTGGAGCAAAGCTGGGCCCAAGACAGAGGAAAATGTTGAGCGTGTGAATCAGTGGTATTGATACCCTGGAGAGACAGGAGACAGACAGCAGGATCTGGAGCAACAGTCTGCTGGTGGAACTCAGTGGATTGAATAGAATCTGTGGGGGAGAGGAACTATCGATATTTCATGTCGACACTCTGCAGTTTTGCCCCAAAATACTGACAATTCCTTTTTCCTCAGACGCTGCTCGACTCTTTTAGTAGATTGTTTGTCGCACCTCTGCCAAGCACCCTTACAATCTCAGGAGATAACTCCCTGATCACTTCACAGGCACTCAAGTAACTTTCTGAGAAGCTAGTTCCCGTTACAGGACTCAGAGCAAATCCTCAAAAAGAAATAGCCCCATTATTTTGTATGTGATGACACACAAAATGGTGGAGGAGCTCAGCAGGGTCAGCAGGCATCTATGGAGAGGAATAAACAGTCAACGTTCAGGGCCGAGAGCCTTCTTCAGAACTCCCCACTCTGTACTTGGTGACAATGTTCCCTCAAAGCTGCCTGGGTGCGTGGCCCAGCAGACACTGCAATGCCCCCGCGCACATATCCTTCCTTGCCGCACAGCTCGAGTTTTCTTTTATATAATGTTAATATCATTTTGAAATCTACGTTAGTATTATTGTGAAGTATACTGCAATTATATTAACATAGGGCTGAAATGGCTAACACGAGGGTACTGTTTTAATAATTGGAATTAGCTACAGAGGAGACGCTGGGGTAAGTTTTTCTTTTACGCAGAGAGTGGTGAGTGTGTGGAATGGGCTGCCGGCAACAGTGGTGGAGGCAGATACAATAGGGTCTTTTAAGAGACTCCTGGATAAGTACATGGAGCTTAAAAAAGTAGAGGGCTATGTGTAACCTTAGATAATTTACATGTTCGTCGCAGCATTGTGGGCCAAAGAACCTGTATTGTGCTGTATATTTCTAATTAATTGCGTGTTAAGGAATATAATCACTAAATTTTCCAAATAATGAACATATCACAACCTTTACTTTAAAACATTTTAGAGCTTCATCATATTTACACTGTCAGTGTTACAAGTTACAACTTGTTACTAATTGTAACAATAAACACAGAATGGAAGTCAGTAGCTCATAGTTAATAAACAGTTGGCCTTAATGCCAATGCCATCCAGTCAAGACATTTAACTTTTGCTATTGTTCCTGTTGGTTGTTTTGACGGCCTGACATCATTATGAGTGTTATGAGTTGTGAATTATATTTATTTGATGGAAAAATTCTATATTCTGACTGATTTGGTAAGAAATCTTTCAAGTTTTTTAAAAAACCCAATTAAAGTGCTGTGAAGTTGTCGGGCAGTATAAAAATGTCCTGCTCAGAGCCATGGTTGGTCCGTGTAGCTATGGAAAGTAAATTAAAGCAAATGTCGGTTGGTGATGTTGATCAAGCCACATACATTACAGCTACTGCTTTTGTTCCTTTTGGGTTTCTGATGCCTTACACACGTCACCCTAGTGATATATATACGCCCAAGTCTTTTGGACAGTATGTACCCCACACTATGCCGTTGCCTGGATTGTCTCATTTCACCAATCCAAAACAAAAGCTGGACTGTCACCCTTTCCCTCAGTACTCACCCGACATACTTGTACCCACTGTATGCAATAAGGTCAAAGGTGGTGAGATCTGTGTGCACTGAAATCAGGTAGAAGGCAAGCAGAAGAGCCAGAACCTCGATAATGATCCACACGAGAGCGGTGCTGGCGCACATACCCAACACCTCAGGGGTGAACCTGAAACAGAATAATCAGACCCTGTTATGGTGCTAAATTCAGAGACAGTGATCAACAGAACCTCAATGGTCAACACCTCCCCACATTAGCCAGATTCCTAAAGGTCCATTCCCACCAAATTGGTCAGAATCTCAATGGTCCAGACCCACCCCATTGGAGAGAATCTTAATGATTCAGACCCTCCCCATTGGCCAGAATCTCAATGATTCAGACTCTCCCCACTGGACAAATCTCAATGGTCCAGAACCTCCCCATTGGACAGAATCTCAATGGTCCAGACCCACCCCATTGGACAGAATCTCAATGTCCAGACCCTCCCCATTGGACGAATCTCAATGGTTCAGACCCTTCCCATTGGACAGAATCTCAATGGTCCAGAACCTCCCCATTGGACAGAATCTCAATGTCCAGACCCTCCCCCGTTGGACAGAATCTCAATGGTTCAGACCCTCCCCATTGGACAGAATCTTAATGGTCCAGAACTTCCCCATTCACTCCCTTTGGGTTATGATGTTATGGATGCTATTGATGGGGTAAGTGCAAGCAAGCTTTTCTTTTTTAGGTATGTATTGAGATACCGGGCAGTATAGTCCTTTTAGGCCCGTTGAGTGACCCCACCCAGCATTCTCTGATTTAACCCTTGCCTAATCATGGGTCAATTTATCATGAATTTGGACTGAGAGGGGAAACTGTCAAACCCAGGGAAAACTGAAGCTTTCCAAGGAGAGGACACACACAGACTCGTTACAGAGGATTCCAGATTTGAACTTTGACACGCCGAGGGTTGTGCTAACTGGTGCCAAGGCACTAAGTACAGGAGCTGGGATGTTATGTTGTAGATACACAAGGCGTAGGTGAGGTTTAATATGCAATACCACGTGCAGTTCTGGTTATTTACTGTACCTGCAGGAAAGATATCGCTAAAACTGAAAGAGAACGAAGAAAATTACAAGGATGTTGCCAGGACTTGAGGACCTGAGTTATAGGGAGTGGTTGAATAGGTTTGGTCTTTATTCCCTGGAGCGTAGGGGAATGAGGGGAGAGTTGTTCGAGGTGTACAAAATTATGAAGGGTATAGATAGGGTAAATGTAAGAAGGCTTTTTCCACTGAGGTTGGGTGAGACTAGAGCTAGAGGTCATGGGTTAAGGGTGAAAGGTGAAATAGTTTCTTCACTCAGGTGGTACAAGTGTGGAACAACCTGCCAGTGAAAATGGTGGATGCAGGTTCAATTGCAGCATTTCAGAGAAGCTTGGACAGGAGGTGTGTGGAGGGCTCTGGTCCAGGTGCTGGTCGATGGGACCAAGTAGAGTAATAGTCTGGCATGGACTAGGGGGGCCAAACTGCCTGCTTCTTTGCTGTGGTGCTCTACGACTTTAAGGTAGAATCGAAGGATAAACAATGGGAACTTCATCACACTGCCACAGATAGCCAGAAGAAAATTACAGTAAAGGTTGAGATACCCTGAGGCAATCTATCTGAAAGTTGACATAGGCCTTGCGTAAGGTCGGGGGGGGGGGGAGAAAGGATCTGGGGAATAACTTTTTAAATCAAAGGTTAGATGAAATCAGGAGCACACTGCCCGAGGGGTTGCTGTGGTCGGGCAAACCGTGACAACGTTATCTAGACAAGGCATAGAAGGAATGTTAAATTCAGGTGGGGGGGCAGAGATGGTCATGGTATTGGGGAGCCTAAAGCTAGAAAGGATAGATTTAAGGTGAGAAGAGAAATATTTAAAAGGATCTGAGTTCAACTTTATCCCCACAGTGCACGTATTTGGAAGGAGGTGCCGCAGAATATGTCAGAGGTGGGTAGACATTTGTGTAGGTACATGGATAGGAAAGGTTTAAATCAGGGGTTCCCAACCTGTTTGATGCTGGGGTACTAATGCCAATAAGCAAGGGGTCCACAGACCCCAGGATGGGAATGACGTAGGCCAAATCTCGACCAACGGAACTAACTCAGGTTGCCATCTTGGCATGGAGAGGTGGGCCAAGGGCCCCTTCTTGTCCTCAGAGACTCTAAGACTTCATACCAAATGCCGAGAAATGGGATTAATGCCAAAGGGTATTTGTGTGTAGTTAAAGGAGAAGAAAGGGATCAGCAGATTATCGGGGCTTTCCAGTAAGAACAGATTGTACAAGGAGACTGATATATTGAGCGGAGTAAGGATTATCAGTGCTCAAACTTGGCTACAATTCCCATATTAGGGAAACAACACCTTCAAAAGGCGATGCCTCGAAAAGGCAGCATCCATCATTAAGGACCCCCATCACCCAGGACATTGCTACCATCAGGGAGGAGGCACAGGAGCCTGAAGACACACACTCAACGATTTAGGAACAAATTCCTAAACAAAGTTTGATGGTTAGAATAACGTACCAGCTTGATTTTCTTATAAAAATGTAAGACAATGTACCTAAGAGAATTGATGCAGTTTTAAAGGCAAAGGCTGATTTGTTCAGCTTTTTACTGTTTACTGCTCTATGGCATTTTTTAAAATATTTAGCTTTTCATTTTATGATTTTGAAACCATTTTCCCTTTACAGAATTCTTTTAACATGTGCCTGAGACTTTTGCACAGTACTGTGGTAATTTTATTTATTGCACTGTACTGCTGCCACAAAAAAAAATCTCTTGACATACGTGAGTGATGATAAACCTGATTCTGATCTGGGTCTCTGTTGTGGACTGAGAGTGGGAAGGGGGCAGGGAGAGGGGAATCATGGTTGGGAAAAGGGGAAGGGAGAGGGGAGGGAGCGGGAAGCACCAGAGAGACATTCTGTAATGATCAATAAACCAATTGTTCGGAATCAAATGACCTTGCCTGGTGTCTCAGGGCTGGGTGTGTTTCTTATACACATACATCCACACACACCCACACAATTATAATTTATATATATTTTTTTAAATTACGTATCACACTGCCACAAAACAAATCTCATGAAGTACACCAGGGTGATTAGACCCGACACGTCCCCACTACCCTTGGCAGTCATACTAACCTCTTTTGCACGCCCAGGGCCACCCCCGTCAGCAGGATGTAGGTAATGAAAGCCATGGCTGAAAGAGAAAACCAAGCAGAGAATCAGCTGCTACAAGCTCGCCGGCACTTCCATCCGCTCGGCTGGAAACCAGCACACACAAAAGTTAAATGCAGATGCGGGAAATCTGAAACAAAGTATAATGGATTCCACGCAAACACGAGGAAATCTGCAGATGCTGGAAACTCAAGCAACACACATCAAAGTTGCTGGTGACCCTGCAACTTTGATAGTGGATTTCAGTTAACTGGACCAGTGCCTTTCGGCCCAATTAAGCGACTGTCCCAATTGGCCCGAGTTTCATGAAAACAGCTAAAAACGTATAAAAAAAGACAAACTGAGTAACAAATTATGTATTTAAATCACGGGAATGGTAGGGGTCCATGGCAAAAATCAGGTTGGGAACCCCTAACTTAAATAAAATACAGAACAAATTAGAACACTACCAACAGTAGCATGGAACTATAAAACTGTATTAGCTAATAGTTATCGACAGTGGAATCCATCTAGTGTACCCAATGAACAAAATCAGTGCAGATAATGGACTGCCTTCATATAATCCAATCAGCAAATGCGTCCTCCAAATCTTCATTTTCATTGTAACAATCAAGGTGATTGTTGATACCTTCAAATTCTTCGTAGCTCCCAGACTTGTTGAAGTAGTGGAATTGTTTCATCTTCACTCCCTGCAGTTTCTGGCACCTACAAGCCTGAACGCCTGAAACTGTTGTTCGGAATTGTCTTGCTGCTTATTTCTTGCCAACTATGTGACAAAAATCATGCACAGAAGAGATGCCGCAGATGCTGGAAATCCAGACACTAAATGCTGGAGGATCTAAGGTCAGGCCTATGGAAATGAATAAACAGTCGACGTTTCGGGCCGAGACTTCAGGGA
Source organism: Mobula hypostoma (assembly GCF_963921235.1). Classification (NCBI taxonomy): domain Eukaryota; kingdom Metazoa; phylum Chordata; class Chondrichthyes; order Myliobatiformes; family Myliobatidae; genus Mobula; species Mobula hypostoma. The sequence continues at coordinate 21,198,486 of NC_086126.1, read as the reverse complement.
CATAAATCACTGTTTTTTGAAAACAAGCACACACAACTGATGCTATTTAAAAACTGTTCGCTCTTAGCACAGCAAAGCGTCTAATAGCCACACAAGTGCACACGACTGAAACTAGTTAGAACCTGGTTGGCAACAGGCCCCTGCAGCAAGACCACAGAACTGATGGTGGACTTCAAGATGGGGCAAAATCGAGGGAACCCACACCAGACCTCATCGAGGGATCAGAGGTGGAAAGGAAGAGCAATTTCAAATTGCTGGGTGTCAACATCTCTGAAGATCTACCCTAGGCCCAACATATCGATGCAGTTACAAAGACCGCATGGCAGCAGCTCTACTTCATTAGGAGTTTGACCAGATTTGGTATGTCGTCAAATGTGCCCATCTATCTCACTTCTGTACATCTCCTCATGACCATCTGGGATCCCGCCAACCACAGTTGCTCTTTAAAATTTCCACACACGTATGGTGGAGGGCGTTCTGACTGGTTGTATCGTTGTCTGGGTTGCAGGCTCCAATGCACACGATGCAGGGATTGCAGACTGAGCCAGCTCCATCACCGTGACAAGCTCCTGCGCTGTCAAGAACATCTTCAAAAGGCGATGCTTCAAGAAGAAGCATCCATCGAGACCCCCATCACCCAGGACATGCCCTCTTCTCATTGCTACCATCAAGGAGGAGGTACAGGAGCCTGAAGACACACACTAAATGATTCAGGAACAGCTTCTTTCCCTCTGCCACTTGATTTTTGAACGGACAATGGCCACCACCTAACCCTTTGTACCGCTCATTGTATTTTTGTAAGAAATTTTTTACATATTGCACTGTACTGCTGTTGCAAAGCAATAAATTCCACGGCATTTCCTGATTCTGACATGTCATGAAGGAGCACAGTGGTCTGACCACTGGCACTAGCCATGGTTCAGCTGTGTCACACTTGAATCGCAGCTAGCAGTACTGAGAGCACCACTTGGCCCATCGAGCCCATGCTACATCACACGGAGCAGCGGGCGAGCTTTTCTCAGTTTGACATGTCGGTATCTATTCCTCACCTGACCAGACGGCACAGTAGCGTAGCAGTTAGCACAACGCTATTACAGCTCGGGGTGCAGTTCAGAGTTCAATTCCGGCACCACTGTGAACGTATGGGTTTCCCCTGGGTGATCCGGTTTCTTCCCACACTCCAAAGACAAACTGGTCCAATCACAATGCTCCCTATAATACTTATTTTAAAACAGCTGTTCTGAGCAGGAAACAGTGCTCTTAGCAGGATTTTATTCATTTATTTATTTACAGTCTGAAATCTGCATAGCACTTGAAATTTTTTTTTGTAACGTGCATACCATGAATATTTAGAATGAAAATTGAAAAGAAACACATACTTTTCACTTTGTTATGTGACGGGATCCTGAATTATCCCTATGAACTGTGCTTTTAAAAGAGAAAGAGAGAGACAGGTGTCCAACACAGACACCTTGTTATTAAGAGAGAAAGAGGCGAAGTCTGCTTGGAGATGGTGTTATGGTTTCTCTGCAGCATGTTTACACTTCTGCAAGGACACTGGCAGCTTCCAAGTTCTTACAGAGAGAGAAGGGAGCTTGATGGGCAGCTGGTGTTCAGTACGGTGAGATAAATAGAAGGTCAGACGATAAGACTCACTGACACATGGTTTTGGACACTGAATGAGCTTTGCTGTGCCCACAGAAAAGGTGGGTTTTGGAGGATCAATCAGTGGCTCTTGCAGTGGGGAAAAGGTGTGACCGGTGGGGAGTTATTCGTGTGTCCAACCCTTGCCTGGGTTGATAATTCCACCACAGAAGAACGGTCCCCTTGGTTGTCAACAGTCAACAGTCGGTGACTTCTAAAGGATTTCAGAGGACAACAGGAAGATCGACGGCGTCAGCTCACCTGAAGACTCAAATCTCTCTCTCTCTCCGTCACTACTCAACTCAATACCACGAACTGAATTGAACTTTACTCATCATCATAAGACTGCATCCATTTTACCCCTAGGCTTGAAGAAGCTCGGTTTCTATATTTCCACATTTATATATATATATGTATATATTATCATTGCTAACCTGTTTGATATATCTGCATTTATATTACAGTATTGTGTAGTTACTAATAAATACCATTAGTTAATAGCAATACCGGACTCCAAAGTGTTTTCCATTTCTGCTGGTTCTTTAATCCGTCACGGGGTATGTGACAATTAGTTAAAGGATATAATGAGATACAGCAAGACAGAAAATCTTTTACTTCTCGTAAACTTTTTCTAGCTGCGTGGCAACGAAGGCTAAGTGCGTAGGAGCATTTCAGTTACCGCACAGCAACACACCCGCACAGCTGAGAGGGAACAGTGGTCCAGAACATCCCCTTTTGTTTCAATAACCATTGGGGAGGAGGTAGAGGAGTCAGAAGACACATAATCAATATTTTAGGAACAGCTTCTTCCTCTCCACCATCAGATTTCTGAGCAGTCCATGAACCCATGAACACTTCCTCACCTTCCCTTTTTTTTGTGCTATTTATTTTGTAATGTATAGATTTACATGAATTTTATGTCTTTGCACAGGCCTTCTGCCACAAAAGAACAAATTCCTTGCCATGCAAGACTGATTTCTATTACGCTGCAAGCACAGAGTGGTAAAGCTTCACGCACTCACTTGGAATGTAGAGGTCTGGAGCGTTTGCGTGGTAATCCTCTCGTGGGGTCAAGCGAGCTTCTGCGTGATAGCCAAGCTCCCAGTTCTAGAGGCAAGACAGAACGTGTGAGCGTGAAATCCCAAAACTCTAGCTCCATACATACGCTGCAGCCCAGTGGCTGGGACAAGGCCCCCGTCCCACCTCAAGCTCCGATACAGAACAGGAGGAGAACTGCGATGGCAGGAAAGAACACCCTCCCGCTCTCTGCAGTGTATTCCCAAGCTGTACATAGTGTACGCAGCCTCTCGTTAGCTACTGCATTAGCAATCTAATACAAGCACAATCTATTAACCCAGCCACATCTTCCCAGACCTATAACTAAATACAGGTGGCTACTTTATCAGGAACAGGAGTGGAAGCCAGTGTGGTCTCTGCTGCTGCAGCCTTTCCATTTCAGGGTCCAACATGTTGTGCATTCAGAGATGCTCTTCTGCACACCAATGTCGTAACCTGTGGTTATTCGAGTTACTGTCACCTTCCTGTCAGCTTGAACCATTCTCCTCTGACCTCTCTCATTAATGAGGCGTTTTTCACCCACAGTAGTGTAGCAGTTAGCACGATGCTATTGCAGTTCGTGGTGTTGGAGTTCAGAGTCCAGCTCTGGCATCCTCTGTGGGAAGTCCCTTCCCGTGACCATGCGGGTTTTCTCAGTCCAAAGACTGGGTGGGCAGTTAGGTGGGCAATTGGTCATTGTAAATCGTCCTGTGATTAGGCTAGGGTTAAGCAGGTGGGTTACTGACTAGTGCAGCTCAGTAGGCCATAAAGGCCTGCTCCACACTGTACCTTTAGATAAAATTAAAATCTAAATAAACTGTCCCTCACTGCATTTTTTTTTGTTTTTCCACACCATTTTATGATCACAAGACCCTGCTGGAGATTAAGAGCTTAAGGTACTGCAGCTCTACCCCATCAGCCAGTTGCTCATAGGTGGAGAAACTGAAGGAGCTGGAGTCAGTGTGGACTGTACTGCCCCTGGAGTCAGAGGGGCGTCGGAGGAGTGGGTGCGCGAAGATGGCGTGCAGTCTAACAGCGTGTGATTGTCTCAGTCGCTTTTCCTGTGATCGCAGGACCCTGTTGGACATTGTTAACGTGGAATGCTGCAAATCCGATTCATTGATTTATTGGTGGAGGTCGGGGGAGCTGCGTGGTCTCTCTCGCAGCGAGGACCAGGCCCCAAGCTGCTGTGTCACCTGTTTACAGCCATCCAGGAGAGAGCCGGTGTGCTCCACTGGAGGCGCTGTGGAGCAGCGTCCAAGGCGGAGTCAGTGCTGCCCCCCAGTGTTCAACTGGCAGAAGACAAGCTGTATTGTATTCTACTGCAGACTGCTGCAACATTCATGGACACTGGGACTTAGACTAGATTTTTTTGTTGTGTGACTGTATTTTACTGATATCTCATATGTGCTTGCTGTCTTATGGGTGCCATATGTGTCTTGTTCTGTATGAGACAGTTGGCACTGTGTTTTACATCTTGGCCTTGGAGTACTGGCATTTCATTTGGGTACGGTTGAATGACAATTAAACTTGAATTAATTGACATTTCTTTTTCACCCTGGGAAAAGGTAATCTACCTTATCTATGCCACTCAAAATATTAAAAAATGAGGTAAATGTTAAAATAGATTTAATTTTTTAATGACCATCGCACTATATCACAAGGAATTTTTTTTGTAATTTGAATTGTTAATATTATTTATTCTTATTTTACAAAGCAGCAGAGCTTTAGAGGCTGTTCACCTCCCTCTGCCCTGTCGGTACCACACCCTTCAACCCAAGCCAGGATTTGAGCTCCACTCGTGTGATGTCCCCCGAGCCCACTGTAGAGTACTGACAGAGTGACCCGTGGCCAGTGGTGCTGTTATTCAGGGCAACTGTTCCATCTACGCAGGCGGACAAATGATTGCAATTGTAATGGCCTCTCTGTAATGTTCCACTGCTAAGGTAATGGTTTCTTTGTAGCAGCAATGTTTGGGCTATGACTAGAGATAACGGGGCATGTTAGCCAATGAGCTTTCTTTCTCAGCTCAATGTGGTTCTTTCTTGTGTGTCTGGGAGCCGGGAATTTGTGGTCTTTTGCTGGGGAGCGATGAGGACAGAAGACATGAATGGAGAGAGTTCGTAGACAGCCGGATGAAGTGGGATGAGTGGGATGTTGTGTCTGGGAACCGGGAATTCGTGGTCTTTTGCCGGGGAGCAATGAGGAGAGAAGATGCGAATGGAGAAAGTTCGTAGACAGCCGGATGAAGTGGGATGAGTAGGATGTTGTGTCTGGGAACTGGGAATTCGTGGCCTTTTGCCGGGGAGCGATGAGGAGAGAAGATGCGAATGGAGAGAGTTGCGCATTAGACTGTTCCATGAGATTGGGCCCTTTTTCTTTTTTTTTGTTTCTTTACTAACCAGGTGGTCAAATTAAGAATTATAAAGCTCAATCATTTGATCGCATATTGTGTACTGTTTGTTATTTTGGGGTACTGACTTCTAACATCATGCAGCGTCCACCCAAACAAGATTTCTTAAGTTTGGCCGGGCCGGGGGACTATACTCCCCGATATCAAGCCACTAACCGAACCGAGAGTTACACAACCTTGGCCATTTACCCGATGGGTCTTCAAGTTCAATTAACACACATCAAAGTTGCTAGTGAACGCAGCAGGCCAGGCAGCATCTGTAGGAAGAGGTGCAGTCGACGTTTCAGGCCGAGACCCTTCGTCAGGACTAACAATTGTCATTCAACCAAACATGAATACAACCAAACAGTGTTACTCAGAGGTCAGGTGGCAAAACACAGTACCAAATGTCATACACAGCACAAAGCGCATACAAGATAGCAAGTGTATAGAAGATATCAGTAAATACACTCACAAAAAAAATACAGTCCAAGACTCTAAGTCCGTCAATGTTGCAGGAGTCTGCAGTCGAACACAATCCAGCTTGCCATCTGACGAGCTAACAGTAGGGGGCAGTACCGACACTAGCTTGGATGCCACGCCACATTGCCTGCGGTGAAGCACACCGACTCCAACACCTCCCTCCTGGACGGCTGTAAACAGGCAACACCATGGCTTGAGGCCTGGTCCCCACTACAACCGAGACTACGCAGCTCCCCCGCCATTCGCCAGTAAATCAGTGAATCGGACTTGCATCAACAATGGACAACAGGGTTTTGCGATCACAAGAAAAGCCGCTAAGGCAATCACTCACTCTCAGACTGCACACCGCCTTTCCCGCCGAAGACCCTCTGGCACGGGCAGCAGCAAGTCCAGCTCCTTCGTTTTCTCCACCAATGAGCAACTCACCGAAGGGACAGACCTTCATGCACGGTGAGTCACCCCTAACCAGACAGAGCTTTTCCAGAAGGTTACCAGGAAAGTGAATGAAGGCAAGGCAGTGGATGCTGTCTACGTGGACGTTAGCAAAACATTTGACGAGGTCCCACATGTAAGGCTGCTCAAGAAGGTTCAGTCGCTCGGCAGTCAAGATGAGGTAGTAAATTGAACTAGACATTGGCTTTGTGGCAGAAGCCAGAGAGTGGGTAGATGGCCGCCCCTCTGACTGCTGTGCTGCAGGGATCAGTGCTGGTCCTGTTGTTGTCATCTATCTGGATGATAATGTGGTCAACTGGATCAGCAAGATCGAGGATGACACCGAGCGTGTCATGGACAGCAAGGAAGGCCATTGTGGCTCGAAAAGTGGCAGATGGAATTCAATGCGAGGTGTCGCACTTTGGTAGGACCAGCCAGGTGAGGCCTTACACAGTGAACGGTCGGGCACTGAGGACAGCGGTAGAACAAAGGGATCTGGGAATACAGGAACATAATTCATTGAAAGTGGTGTCACAGAGAGATAGGGTTGTGAAGACAACTTCTGATGCATTGGCCTTCATAAATCAAAGTACTGATTATGGGAGATGTAAAGTTATGTTGAAGTTGTATAAGACATTGGTGAGGCCTAATTTGGAGTATTGTGTGTGCAGTTTTGGTCACCTACCTACAGGAAAGATGTAAATAAGGTTGAAAGAGTGCAGAGAAAATCGAGAAGGATATTGCTGGGTCTGGAGGACCTGGGTTATAAGGAGAGATTGAACAGGTTAGGACCTTATTCCTTGGAATGTGGAAGATTGAGAGGAGGTTTGATAGATGTATACAGGATTCTGAGGGGTATGGACAGGGTAAATGGAAGCAGGCTTTTTCCACTGAGGTTGGATGGGACTATAAGGTGAAATGTTTCAGGGGAACACGAGGAGAAATTTCTTCACTCAGACGATGTGACTGTGTGGACTCACACAGGGACTCTCCACATCCACTCTACCTGTGTCCTCTGGTCCTAGACTCCCCCACTATAGGAAACATCCTCTCTACATCCACTCTATCTGTATCCTCTGGTCCTAGATTCCCCCACTACAGGAAACATCTTCTCCCCATCCACTCTATCTGTGCCCTCTGGTCCTAGACTCCCCCACTACAGGAAACATCCTCTCCACATCCACTCTATCTGTGCCCTCTGGTCCCAGGTTCCCCCACTATAGGAAACATCCTCTCTACATCCACTCTATCTGTGCCCTCTAGTCCTAGACTCCCCACTATAGGAAACATCCTCTCCACATCCACTCTATCTGTGTCCTCTGGTCAAGTTAAGAGCCCGTGGTGTTACAGGAAGATACTAGCATCTATAAAGCAGTGGCTGATTGGCAGAAGGCAGAGTAGGAATAAAGGGGGCCTTTTCTGATTGGCTGCCAGTGACTAGTGGTGCTCCACAGGGGTCAGTGTTGGGACAGCTCCTTTTTACGTTATATGTCAATGATTTGGATGATGGAATTGATGGCTTTGTGGCTAAATTTGCAGATGATACAAAGACAGGTTGAGGGGTAGGTAGTTTTGAGGAATCAGGAGTCTGCAGAAGGACAGACAGGTTAGGAGAATGGGCAAAGAAGTGGCAGATGGAATAGTGTTGGGAAGTATATGGTCATGCACTTCGGTAGAAGGAATAAAGGCATAGACTATTTTCTAAACAGGAAGAAAATTCGGAAAGCAGAAGTGCAAAGGGATTGGGAGTCCTCGTGCAGTATTCCCTAAAGGTTAATTTGCAGCATGAGTTGGTGGTGAGGAAGGCAGATGCATTATTAGCATTCATTTCGATTGGAGTAGAATATGAAAGCAAGCATGCAATGCTGAGGCTGTACAAGGCACCGGTGAGGCCTCAGCTGGAGTATTGTGGGCAGTTTTGGTCCGTTTATTTAAGAAAGGATGTGCTTACACTGGAGAGGGTTCAGAGGAGGTTCACAAGAATGATTATGGGAATGAAAGGGTTATCATATGAACAGTGATTGAAGACTCTGTATTCACTGGAATTTAAGAATGAGAGGGGATCTCATTGAAAGCTATCAAACGTTGAAAGGGTTAGAGTGGACATGGAGAGGACGTTCCCTAGAGTTTGGGAGTCTAGGACCAGAGGACACAGACTCAAAATAAGAGGGAAATCACTTTAGAACGGATATGAGGAAGAGTTTCTTTAGCCAGAAAGTGGTGAACCTGTGGAATTCCTTGTCAGAGGCAGCCGTGGAGGCTGTCACTGGGCAGAGATCGGTAGGTTAGCGGAGGGGGGAGCTTAGGACAATGGCACCTAACGGCTACTCCTTTGTTTGCATCTTTAGAAACATTTCTATTCCTATCTTTAATATCTCTGTTTTTCCCTTTCAAGGTTCTTTTGAAGACCCTGACCTGGAGTTACACAATGACTTCAGTTCTTTGCGGGAATGGGACCCGCTCTCAGGGCCTCACGATTCAGGGTGCTGGATTTTCATGGCTCTGAAGGCAGGCGGATTCAAGGTTGGTGCCACTGCAGAAAACTGGTGAGTCATGGGAGTACACCGAAGATCGAAAGCAGTGAGCTGGCTGCTGGCTGTGTGCCCAGAGAACTAAGTTCTTTGGACACAGAGCTCGGAAAAAGCGACACAATAGTCTTTCAACACCATAAATCAGTGAGTTGTTTTCTAACATCTCCCCCTCTTGCTGTGAAATGAGGACACCTCTTTTTCCCCTTATTAGGGAGACAGAGCGCCTGGGGTATGTCAAATACCAGGTGAACGAGTAGTCTTTGGGGTACTGCAAGTCTGTGTCCTTACTGATGCTTTGCTGCACGCTTGAGTGCTCGGTGGGGGGGGGCGCCGGTGCTTTTTCTGTTGGTGGGGGAAGGGGGGTCATTGCTTTGCTGCTGTTTACACGTGGGAGGGGGAGCTGGGGGGCAACTTTGGGGGTCGAACATTTAACTGTCATTCATTCTTTGGGGCGCTCCTCTGTTTTCGTGGATGTTTGTGAAGGAACAGAATTTCAGGATGTATACTGTACACATTTCTCTGGCATTAAATAGAACTGATTAATCAGGGTGTGAAAGGCAGGAGAATGGGGTTGAGAGGGAAATGGATCAGCGATAATGAGAAGGCGGTGCAGACTCGATGGGCCACATAGCCTCGTTCTGCTCCTATGTCTTACGGTTGTGTGTGGACGCCGTATATACTAATGGCTGGCAGGGTAGATGCACATGAATTTCTTGGCAACTGCCGAGCTGCCATCACCTCCTGCATTTTCATGTCCACCCATTCCCTGGGCTGCCACCATCTCCTGCATCTTACCATTCCCTCCCTCCCACCCCCACTGTTCCCTGAGCTGCTACAGTCGCAGGGTGGGGTGGAGCCGGGACCACACAGCAGGCGAGCTTACTCACAAAGTCAGCGAGGTTACCCTTTCTGCGCCCGCTCGCTCTCCTGTCCCCGCTGTTCCCGGGGTCACCTCCCGCACAGTTTTTCAGTTTTGTTTCTTACAAGCGATTCTCAGGGATACTACTCCGCCGTAACCTGAGTGACGGGCTGCAGTCCGACGTGTGTTTCTCCCCACCTTGGTCCTCATTCCACATTAGCTGCCCAAAGCCCCAGTCTCAGTACCTGATGGGTGTAGGGGAACACCAGTAGGATCAGCTTCTGGGTGACGTATCTGGTGTCGACTGTGAAGAAATACTTCAGCTTGTTGACAGACACGAACCTGTGCAGCTGTTGCAAAAAAGAACAGTGTTACCCTACACCGGGGAGTCGGATTAGAGTTTAAATCATCCTGCTTTTTAAGCTTTCTCTATGTATGCACACTTTGCAACCACTGTATAAGGTACACCTGCTCATTAATACAAATATCTAATCAGCCAATCATGTGGCAGCAACTCAATGCATAAAAGCACGCAGACGTGGTCAAAAGGTTCAGAGCAAACATCAAAATGGGGAAGAAATGTGATCAAAGTGACTTTGACCATGGAATGATTGTTGGTGCCAGATAGGGTGAACTTTCTCCCTTTTTCCATTCCCACCCCACTCTGGCCTCATCTGTACATCACCTCCATCTGGTGCCCCACCTCCTTCCCCTTCTCCCATGGTACACTCTTATCACATTCCTCCTCCCCTAGCCCTTCCTCTCTTCCACCTACAGTGCTGGGCAAAAGTCTGTGCACATTTACATAGCCAGGGTGCCTGAGACTTTTACACAGTACTGGAGTAATTGTATGTATTGCACTGTACTGCTGTTGCAAAAAAACAAACTTCATGCCATGTGTGAGCGATGATAAACCTGATTCTGATCTGGGTCTCTATTGTGGACTGAGAGTGGGAAGGGGGCAGGGAGAGGGGAATCATGGTTGGGAAAAGGGGAAGGGAGAGGGGAGGGAGCGGGAAGCACCAGAGAGACACTCTGTAATGATCAATAAACCAATTGTTTGGGATCAAATGGCCTTGCCTGGTGTCTCAGGGCTGGGTGTGTCTGTACCCCCCACCCCACGACACTCCTTTTCTGCCACCTGTCCCACACCCCTCCCACGGCGCCCCACCCTCGCCATTCCCAACATCCTCTGCTCCCACCAGATTTACAAACTCACTCTTCGCTCCACGTTGACAAACACAGTACTGTGCAAAAGTCTTGGTGTATGCACGGTATTGTATCAATTCCCAGCTCATCCCTTCAGCCGCTATCCCAACCCTTCCCTCCTCAGATACCACCAGTCCTGATGAAGGGTCTCAGCCCGAAATGTCAGCCGTTTATTCCTCTCTGTAGGTGCTGTCTGACCTGCCACGTTCCCTGTGCTGCAATGCTCCTAATGTACTGTACTACTGCTGACTTACACAGACACTTTTTTTTCACTTATAAATAACAAGCAGGTATTTATAAATAAAACAAGCTCTTGATCTGGATGAGGAAGTGGAGGGATGGGTCAGTAAGTTTGCTGATGACAAAGGTTGTGGATAGTGTGGAGGTTACAGCAGGACATCGATAGGATGCAAAACTGGGCTGAGAAGTGGCAGGTGGAGTTCAACCCAGATAAGTGTGAAGTGGTTCATTTTGGTAGGTCAAATATGATGGCAGAATATAGTATTAATGGTAAGACTCTTGGCAGTGTGGAGGATCAGAGGGATCTTGGGTTCCGAGTCCATAGGACACTCAAATCTGCTGCGCAGGTTGACTCTGTGGTTAAGAAGGCATACGGTGTATATAGGACCCTGGTCAGACCCCACTTGGAGTACTGTGCTCAGTTCTGGTCGCCTCACTACAGGAAGGATGCAGAGGAGATTTACAAGGATGTTGCCTGGATTGGGGAGCATGCCTTATGAGAATAGGTTGAGTGAACTCGGCCTTTTCTCCTTGGAGCGACAGAGGATGAGAGGTGACCTGATAGAGGTGTGTAAGATGATGACAGGCATTGATCATGTGGATAGTCAGAGGCTTTTTCCCAGGGCTGAAATGGTTGCCACAAGAGGGCACAGGTTTAAGGTGCTGGGGAGTGGGTACAGAGGAGATGTCAGGGGTAAGTTTTTTACTCAGAGAGTGGTGAGTGCGTGGAATGGGCTGCCAGCAATGGTGGTGGAGGCGGATACGATCGGGTCTTTTAAGAGACTTTTGGATAGGTACACGGAGCTTAGAAAAACAGAGGGTCTAGTAATTTCTAAGCTGGGGACATGTTCGGCACAATTTTGTGGGCCGAAGGCCCTGTATTGTGTTGTAGGTTTTCTATGTTTCTACAACATTTGTATGTTAGGTTTCCACCCTTCGAGCCACGTCACCCAGTAATTCCCGAGTCGATGCCAGCCTAATCACAATGTAAACAGCAATTAACCTTCTAACCGATACACCTTTGGGCTATGGGAGGAAACCAGAGAACCAGGGGAAGACCCCTGCACTCCACGGGGAGAACGCAGACTCCTTACAGATGACATGAGAATTAAATTCTGAACACCGACATCACTAGCTGTGATAACGTCACGCTAGAATGACAGTTACAATGAAAATGAAAATGGAGGCTTGATATGGGAGGGGAGGGGGGCACACTGACCTCTTTATGAACCATATCTTTCCCTTGGCTGGCTATCGTTGTGCCATAGGCCATGGCAACGTTGGCCACGGGCTCGCCCAGGAAGTTGTTCATCGGAAGCCCCATTTCGATGCCTTGGACGGTGTAGCCAGCAGGCTGGGAGGCACTGGTGTCGTCGAAGAGCTGGTTGGGGTCCATCGCGTTGGGGTTTGATCCGTGCAGCCTCTGCTTGGGAGCTGGAAAGAAAAGCACCCGGCCCTCTTGTCAGGAATATCCATTCACAAACCGAAACTCGATTAGCCGCTTCCGTGGAGGTCAGAAAACGGCCATGCCCCCGTGCTCAGTGTGGGCCCGCTCTACAGCAATGCTAATCCCCAGTAACACACACACACACACACACACAAAATGCTGGAGGAGCTCAGCAGGTCAGGCAGCATTCGCGGAGAGGATGAAACGGACAGGGGCACAGGCCAAGACCCCATCATCCGGACCGGAGCAGTAAACGGGAAGGAGAGAAGACCCCATCATCCGGACCGGAGTAGTAAACGGGAAGGGGAGAAGACCCCATCATCCGGACTGGAGTAGTAAACGGGAAGGGGAGAAGACCCCATCATCCCGACCGGAGCAGTAAACGGGAAGGGGAGAAGACCCCATCATCCGGACCGGAGCAGTAAACGGGAAGGGGAGAAGACCCCATCATCCGGACCGGAGCAGTAAACGGGAAGGGGAGAAGACCCCATCATCCGGACCGGAGCAGTAAACGGGAAGGGGAGAAGACCCCATCATCCGGACCGGAGCAGTAAACGGGAAGGGGAGAAGACCCCATCATCCGGACCAGAGCAGTAAACGGGAAGGGGAGAAGACCCCATCATCCGGACCGGAGCAGTAAACGGGAAGGGGAGAAGACCCCATCATCTGGACCGGAGCAGTAAACGGGAAGGAGAGAAGAAAGCAGAATCAGAGCTGGGTGGAAGGCGAGTCCAGCGGAGGGGAAACGTGGGTACGAAGTAAGAAGCTGGGTGGTGAAGGGCTGAGGGAGGAGGAATCGCGGACAGTAGATTGAACATGGGGGGGAAGGAGGAGGGGGAGAGTGGCGGGCGGGCGAGGAGGGAGGGGGGAGCCAGAATGGGGAATGGATACGGAGAAAAGGAGGAGGAGGGGATCAACTTTAAGCCCGGCTGTGAGTGGGTGATGCTCTGAAGTTTGCAGAGGTTGTGACAGTGCGGGTTCCGCAACAACAAATGGTAGCAGACCCACAACTCACTCACCCTGCCGTACTGTCTCCGCAATAACCTGGAGAATCGGGAGGAAACCCAGGCGGTCTCGGGGAGAAGGTACAAATTCCTTACGGACAGCGGCAGGAATTTGATCTTATGGCTGGCATGGTGCCAGGCCGACCCGCTGTGCAACAGCAGCATGCCCAAGCCGCCAGGCAACAAGTCCAGTCTCTTCAATGTCCCTAATGTATCTGTCTCTACACCACCCCTGGCAGGACATCCCACACACCCACCACTTACCCCCCATCACCTTAAATGTCCCTAATGTATCTGTCTCTACACCACCCCTGGCAGGACGTCCCACACACCCACCACTTACCCCCCATCACCTTAAATGTCCCTAATGTATCTGTCTCTACAGCACCCCTGGCAGGACGTCCCACACACCCACCACTTACCCCCGGTCACCTTAAATGTCCCTAATGTATCTGTCTCTACACCACCCCTGGCAGGACGTTCCACACACCCACCACTTACCCCCGATCACCTTAAATGTCCCTAATGTATCTGTCTGTACACCACCCCTGGCAGGACGTTCCACACACACACCACTCTCTGCCTGAAGAACCTACCTCTGCCACCTCCCTATATTTTCCTCCAATCCCCTTAAAATTCTGCCACCTTGTGTTAGCTATATTCACACATTCATTCTGTGCAGTCTCATTTGACCCGGGTGATCAAGACTGCTCTTGGAAAAAAAGTTTTAACGCAAGTGGTTTCCCACTGCGTTCTGGGCAGTGTCTTTACAAGACGGGTGACCCCAGCCGGACTTGTGATCTGCACCGGCGGCTCGTACGACCGTCCACCACCTGCTCCCACGGCTTCACGTCACCCTGATCTGGGGCTAATCAGGTGCTACACCTTGCCCAAGGGAGACCTGCAGGCTAGTGCAGAGAAGGAACACCTTACACCTCCTTTGGCAGAGCCATATCTCCACCCCAACACCATCATTAGCCAGATGGCCCTGCAAAAAAAAATAGTCTCTGGCCATCCACTCTACCTTCGGCTCTTGTACACCTCTATCAAGTCACCTCTCAGCATCTTTCACTCCAAAGTTAAAAAAACACTCACTCGCTAAACCTATTTTCACAAAATACACTCCCTATTTCAGACAGCACCCTGGTGAATCTCCTCTGCACCCTCTCTAATCCAGGCAGCATCCTGGTAAATCTCCTCTGCACCCTCTCTAATCCAGGCAGCATCCTGGTGAATCTCCTCTGCACCCTCTCTAATCCAGACACCATCCTGGTGAATCTCCTCTGCACCCTCTCTAATCCAGACACCATCCTGGTGAATCACCTCTGCACCCTCTCTAATCCAGACAGCATCCTGGTAAATCTCCTCTACACCCTCTCTAATCCAGACAGCATCCTGGTAAATCTCCTCTGCACCCTCTCTAATCCAGGCAGCATCCCGGTAAATCTCCTCTGCACTCTCTCTAATCCAGGCAGCATCCCGGTAAATCTCCTCTGCACCCTCTCTAATCCAGGCAGCATCCCGGTAAATCTCCTCTGCCCCCTCTCTAATCCAGGCAGCGTCCTGGTAAATCTCCTCTGCACCCTCTCTAATCCAGGCAGCGTCCTGGTAAATCTCCTCTGCACCCTCTCTAATCCAGGCAGCGTCCTGGTAAATCTCCTCTGCACCCTCTCTGATCCAGGCAGCATCCTGGTAAATCTCCTCTGCACCCTCTCTAATCCAGGCAGCGTCCTGGTTAACCGTACATTTACTTTCACCCTACATTAATCCTACATCCCGCTCCCTCCCCTCTCCCTGCCCCCTTCCTACTCTCAGTCCACAATAGAGGCCCACATCAGAATCAGGTTTATCGTCACTCACATTTGTCATGAGATTTGTTTTTGCTCCTGTGTTCCTTTTCCTCCCCCCTCTTATGCTCCACTCCTCTCCCTCCCAGCTCCCCATCCTTACCCTTTCCCTGTCCCCACTCCATGTCCCCTTCCCTCCCTCTCCCTGCTCCCCCTCCTGTGTTCCCATCCTCACCCTCTCCCTGTCCTCCCTCCGTGTCCCCTTCCTGCCCCCTCCTCCATTCCCCCTCCCATGTCCCCTTCCCTCCCTCTTCCTCTTCCTCCTCCTGTGTCCCCTTCCCTCCCCCCTGCTGTGCCCCCTCTCTCTCCCTGTTCCCTCTCTTGTGACCCCTCACCCTCCTGTGACAACCTCCCTCCCTCTCCACTCCCATGATCCTTTCCTTCCCCCACCCCATTCCCCTTCCCACTCACGCCCGGTTCCCCCCCTCCCCACCCTGTTCCCCTATGTCCCCTTCCCTCCCTGTCACACTCCCCCCATGACCCTTTCCCTGCCCTCCCTGTTCCCCCGACCCCTTTCCTCCTACACCGTTCCCCTCTCCTGTGACCCATTCCTTCCCCCTCACCTATGACCCCTTCCCCCTCCGTTCCCCCCACATGATCTCTTCCCTCTTCCCTGCTCCCCTCACCTATGACCCCTTCCCCCTCCGTTCCTCCCACATGACCTCTGTTCCCCTCTCCTGTGACCCATTCCTTCCCCCTCACCTATGACCCCTTCCCCTCCATTCCCCCACATGACCTCTTCCCCCTTCCCTGCTCCCCTCACCTATGACCCCTTCCCCCTCCGTTCCCCCCAGATGACCTCTTCCACCCTCCCTGATCCCCCCACCACTGACACCTTCCCTCCTCCCTACACCCCCTCACCAATGACCCCTACCCCCTCCATATAACCCCCATCAATGACCCCTTCCCCCTCCCTGCTCCCCTCACGTATGACCCCTCCCCCCAGCAATGACACCTTCCCTCCTGCCTGATCCCCCCACCAAAGACCCTTTCCCCCCCGATCCCCCACCTATGACCCCTTTCCCCCCGAGAACACTCACGCTGCCGGTGGGCGCCGTGCAGAGCCATATCCGCCGTCAACCTGCGCCCCCAGTCCCGGCTGCGACCGCTCAACCAAACCTCACCCTCCTGCGCTAGCTCCCGCCCCTGCCTCCCGGTCTTTATAAGAGAGCCCACCACGCCGCCTTGCTATTGGTCGCCACTGATGTCCGTCTGCACCGCGGCCCCGCCCCTCCCCGGCGTCAAGTTTGAGTGATCGGGCGGCGCAGGCGCAGTGCGCCCCGGCGGTCGGGTTGCCACGAAGTCAGATCCACGGGGCAGGTGAAGGGAGGGTGGTCCCGGTGCGATGCGGAGCTCGGGGTCCAGGCCCCAGGACCCGGGCTCCTTCCTTTACACAACACCGTCTCCATCCTCATAACCCCCGCCAGACACAAACAAACGCGAAAAGAGAGCGGGTTTGTTATGACGCACATAAAGGGATTCGTTCTTAAAGGGGATGTCACTGTTTTAATTTTTTGGCCGTTCAAAAAAAAAACTGGGATTTGGATCTGACGTTGCTGGGGCCAGTCACCTGGGAACAGGTTTAGCAGACTGGGTCTGTTCCAGAGTTTAATAAGGCTCAAAAATCTTGTAAAAGTGACATTGGTAGTAGTTTTATTTGGAGATACACCACAGTAACAGGCCATTCTGTTCCACTGCACCCATTTATATGACCAATTAACCTACTAACCCTTCATCATTACGTGCTGTGTCGTTGACTGTGATCTTTGACCATGGTAATCTTTTCTGCAGAAGTAGTTTGTCCTGGGCAGTTTGTCTCTTTATAAGGCATGGCCCCACACACAAAATGCTGGAGGAACTCAGCAGGCCAGGCAGCATCCATGGAAAAGAGTAAACAGTGGGCGTTTCAGGCTGAGAACCTTCAGCAGGACTGGAGAAAAAGATGAGAAGTCAGAGTAAGAAGGTGGTGGGGAGGGGGAGGAAGAAGAACAAGGTATTAGGTGAACCGGAAGAGGGGGAAGGGCGGAGTAAAGAGCTGGGAAGTTGATTGGTGAAAGAGTTAAAGGACTGGAGAAGGGGGAATTTCTAGGAGAGGGCAGAAGACCTTGGAAGAAAGGGAAGTGGGAGGAGCATGAGAGGGAGGTGATGGGGTGATAAGGTGAGAGGGGAAACGGGAATAGGGAATGGTGAAGGAGAGAGGACAATTACCAGAAGTTTGAGAAATCGATGTTCATGTCACCAGGTTGGAAGCTACCCAAATGGAATATAAGGTGTTGCTCCTCCAACCCGAGTGTGGCCTCATCGCGGCAGTAGAGGACTAACATGTCGGAATGGGAATGAGTTTATTGATACTCTTCAGAGATTGTCTGCCTGGCGTCAGTGGTCGCATAACGAGGACTTGTGATCTGCACCGGCTGCTCATACGGCCAAGTGTTCCAAGTGGGGGCTGCTAAGCAGGTGCTTCAACTTGCCCAAGGGTGACCAGAGGGAAGGAGCGCCTTACATCTCCTTTGGTAGAGACGTATCTCCACCCCACCACCCAATACTAACCCTAATGCCTTTGAAATGTGGGCGCAAACAGCATTGAGAGGGAGGCCGTGCAGTCGCTGGGAAGCTGCGCGACGCTGTAAGCTGGGCGACGGAATGGACCCCGAGCGGGAGTCCGAGGCCCAGGGTCTTCGGCGAGGAGAGGAGATGAGGACAGACTCGTGTGGAGCGTTTGGTCGACCACCGAGGGTGGTCCCATTCGAGGGTCAGCGGAGTTCGGAGGACATCGATTGGAGGAAGGAAGACCCAGTTCTGTAAGAGCGCTGACGTGTGTACACTGAACTGATAGAGTTACTGACCTGGCACCTTTATTGTATTTGTTTCTACTAACCAATCACCAAGAAATATTTATAATGTGTAGTCATTTAATCACATATGGTGTACTGTCTGTTATTTGGCGGAGTGGGGTACGTCACACAGCATCCACACAAACTTGATTACCCAGTCTTGGCGGGGCTGAAGGCTGCTCCCCCCGGACGAAAGGGAGCTGAGTGAGCCTGAGGCTTACCGGGGGCTACAGTGGTATTGTCCCACGGCATAAAAAAGGTTGGGAACCCCTGCTCTAGATGCTGCCTGGCCTGCTGCATTTTATTTATTGATTGAGATACACCCCTTCACCTCACGCCGCCCAGCAGCCCCGATTCAACCCTAGCATAATTACAAGAAAATTTGCATTCACCAATTAAACTATGACTCTGGACTGTGGGAGGAAACCAGAGTACCCGGAGGAAACTCACGCCAACACAGGGAGAACTCCTTACTGGGTATCTGGTACTAAAAAAGCGCAGTGCTAACGTCTACTCTACCGTGACTCCCCACCTCTGTTACACTGAGAAAGCTTTGTTCTGCATGCCATCCAGACAGATTATTCCAATAGTATTACATGGAAGATTCTAGCGTGGATAAAGCATTGGCTGCTTTGGCGGGAGGCAAAGAGTGGGAATAAAAGGAGCCTTTTCGGATTGGCTGTCGGTGACTGGTGGTATTCGACAGGGGGCTGTGTTGGGACTGCTTGTTACATTACAACATCCAAATGCTTGATATGTTATTTCAAAAACGCAAAACACGAGGAAATCTGCAGATGCTGGAATTTCACGCAACACACATAAAAGTTGCTGGTGAACACAGCAGGCCAGGCAGCATCTCTAGGAAGAGGTACAGTAGACGTTTTGGGCCGAGACCCTTCGTCAGGACTAACTGAAAGAAGAGACAGTAAGAGATTTGAAAGTGGGAGGGGAAAGGGGAGATCTGAAATGATAGGAGAAGACAAGAGAGGGAGGGATGGAGCTAAGAGTCGGAAAGTTGATTGGCAAAAGGGATATGAGAGGATCATGGGACGGGAGGCCACCGATCTCCCTCCCAGCACTTATCCTTGTAAGCGGAACAAGTGCTACACATGCCCTTACACTTCCTCCCTCACCACCATTCAGGGCCCCAGACAGTCCTTCCAGGTGAGGCGACACTTCACCTGTGAGTCGGCTGGGATGATATACCGCGTCCGGTGCTCCCGATGCGGCCTTCTATATATTGGCGAGACTCGATGCAGACTGGGAGACCTACTGGCTGTCCACCAGAGAAAGCAGGATCTCCCAGTGGCCACATATTTTAATTCCACATCCCATTCCCATTCTGACATGTCTATCCACGGCCTCCTGTACTGTAAAGATGAAGCCACACTCAGGTTGGAGGAACAACACCTTATATTCCGTCTGGGTAGCCTCCAACCTGATGGCATGAACATTGACTTCTCTATTAATGCCCCACCTCCCCTTAGTGCTGCATCCCTTATTTCTTTCTTTCTTCTTTCTCTCTCTCTCCTTTTTCTCCCTCTGTCCCTCTGACTGTACCCCTTGCCCCTCCTCTGGGCTTTTCCCCTCCCCCTTTTCCTTCTCCCTAGGCCTCCTGTCCCATGATACTCTTGTATCCCTTTTGCCTATCACCTGTCCAGCTCTTGGCTCCATCCCTCCCCCTCCTGTCTTCTCCTGTCATTTTGGATCTCCCCCTCCCCCTCCCACTTTCAAATCTCTTACCACTCTTCCTTCAGTTAGTCCTGACGAAGGGTCTCGGCCCGAAACGTCGACTGTACCTCTTCCGAGAGATGCTGCCTGGCCTGCTGCGTTCATCCTCAATTTTTATGTGTGCTGCTGGATGTTGCAATTGATGGCTTTGTGGCCAAGTTTACAGACAATGCAATGGTAGGTGGCGGGGGGGGGGGGCAGGTGGTTTTGAGGAAGCAGGGAGACTGCAGAAAGACAGATTAGGAGAATGGCCAAAGAAGAGGCAGGTGGAACACAGTTTTGGGAAGTGTACGGTCATGCTCTGTAGAAGGAATAAAAGCGTAGACTATTTTCCAAATGGAGAGAAAACTTAAAAATCCGAGGTACGAAGGGACTTGGGGGTCCTTGTGCAGGATTCCCTAAAGGTTAATTGCAGGTCGAGTCGGTGGTGAGGAAGGGAAATGAAATAGTTTCGAGAGGACGAGAATATAAAAACAAGAATGTATTTTCAGTCTTTATACTGCACCAGTGAGGCCTCACTTGAAGTATCGTGAACTGTTTTGGGCCCTTTATCTTAGAAAGGATGTGCTGACGTTGGAGAGGGTTCAGTGGACACAGATAGAGTGGATGTGGAGAGGATGTTTCCTATAGTGGGGGAGTCTAGGACCAGAGGACACAGATAGAGTGGATGTGGAGAGGATGTTTCCTATAGTGGGGGAGTCTAGGACCAGAGGACACAGATAGAGTGGATGTGGAGAGGATGTTTCCTATAGTGGGGGAGCCTAGGACCAGAGGACACAGATAGAGTGGATGCGGAGAGGATGTTTCCTATAGTGGGGAGTCTAGGATCAGAGGACACAGATAAGAGTGGATGTGGAGAGGATGTTTCCTATCGTGGGGGAGTCTAGGACCAGAGGGCACAGATAGAGTGGATGTGGAGAGGATGTTTCCTATAGTGGGGGAGTCTAGGACCAGAGGACACAGATAGAGTGGATGTGGAGAGGATGTTTCCTATAGTGGGGGAGTCTAGGACCAGAGAACACAGATAGAGTGGATGTGGAGAGGATGTTTCCTATAGTGGGGGAGTCTAGGACCAGAGGACACAGATAGAGTGGATGTGGAGAGGATGTTTCCTATAGTGGGGGAGTCTAGGACCAGAGGACACAGAGAGAGTGGATGTGGAGAGGATGTTTCCTATAGTGGGGGAGTCTCGGACCAGAGAACACAATCTCAGTATAGAGGAATATCTGTTTAGAACGGAGATGAGGAGGAAATTCCTTAGCCAGAGAGTGGTGAATCGGTGGAATTAATTGCCACAGGCCAAGTCTTTATATTTAAGATGGAGGTTGATTGACTCTAGATTGGTCAGGGCATGAAGGGATACAGGCAGAAGGCAGGAGATTGGGGCTGAGAGTGAAATGGATCAGACATGATGCAATGACGGAGAAGACACGATGGGCCGAATGGCCTAATTCTGCTCCTATATCTTACAGTCTTAGAAGACATCAGGGTAGTACAAAGAGAAAATGGACAGAATAGTGTTTGTGTGAAAAGGAACATTCTGAGGAGTCACATCAATATTCATGATCTTCTGCAGATGCTCGGTTTAGAGCATCCCAATATGTTGCATCCCTGTGAGGTTTGGAAATTGCTCTGCAGCAGAAATGTGGACTCTACAATGGGTAGTTAAAACTGCCCAACGCATCACCAGCTTACCCGCCGAAAACACAGAAAAGTATAGGAAAAAGTAGGGTGGCAAGGTGGGGATACGTCTCTACCAAAGGAGGTGTGAGGTGCTCCTTCCCTCCGCTGGCCTGTAGGTCACCCTTGGGCAAGGTGTAGCACCTGCTTAGCCCCCGATCTGGGACACATGAAGCCATGGGATCAGGTGGTGGATGGTCGTATGAGCAGCCGGTGCAGATCACAAGTCCTGGTTATGTCACCACTGACGCCAGGCAGACACTCTCTGGAGAGTATTGATAATGGCTGGGGTCACTCGTCTTGTAAAGACACTGCCCAGAAGGTAATGGCAAACGAGTTCTGTAGAAAACTTGCCAAGAGCAATCATGGTGATGAAAAGACCGTGGTCGCCCACGTCATACAACACAGCGGTTGATGATGATAGGAAAAAGGCCGGCAATAAAGGATCCCACCCACCCGGCTCACTGACTGTTTGGCCCATTCGCATCAGGAGCAACATCCTCGCCAGGGTCTCCAGACTCAAAAACAGTCCCTTTTCCCCGAGCTGTCAGGCTGATCCACTCCTCTTCGCAGTCCCTCAGCACACCTCAATCTCTCCCCCCACCCATGCACTGACACGTTACCCTTACACTGCACAGCTCATACCCACCCTGACACAGTCACTGTCCCTACAGTGTCTTCAATAGCTCTAGGAAGTTCATCTTGCCAAGAGTCACTCCGTCTGTTTATCATTTCTTTACGTACAGATACCCCTGCACCCAGAGTCACTCTGTGTACATTCAATCATTGTATGTATGTAAGCTTAACCTTATGGATTTATGGCTAAACTCAATACTTACTTGTACACTGGACATGTCTATGAAGGTTCTCAGTCACCCCGGTCGTTGTATACCGAGCAGCAGTAAATCAAGGCAACTGGACTGGCTGTGCTGTCTAGAAGACTTTGCACCACTCATCCGAGAGGATTCACCTGTTCTGGTCCATGCTGGGTAACTTTCCGCTGGGTTGTTCAAAAGCTGTCACAATCACATGAGGGTTGTTAGGAGTCATGAAGGTAATGAGGGGGTCATTAGTCTTATCTCTGCATTGTGAGCTGTTGTGGAGATGCTGGGGTCGAGATGTTAGGACTGCACTGTAAGTAGCTGATAAGTATTGTCGTACCCCACCCATATTGTAAATGTCGTACCCTACCCCCTCTGTTCAGGGATGGGTTTTCCAGTTTGACAAAGATGGCTTCTTTAACCCTCTTTCAAACCTCCTGTCCTCCCTGTCCAAATTGTGTTACCATCAAAGGTGTAGATCTACAGCTGAGTCTTGACCCGAGGTGTTAGCTGTCCTATGTTAGGCCATCGGTTTGTGAAGTGGTTGTTTTGCCTCACTGATATACAGATCTGTGCAGTTCCAATTGCATTGGACAGCTTGTACAATATTGCTCTGTTTGTGATTGGGTGTAGGATCCTTGGAGTGGACGAGTTTCAGTGTGTCTGAGTGTGTTTGTGGGCTAGAAAAACACAGGAATTTGGTGTTCGTTGAAAAATCTTCTGAGTTTCTCTCAAGCTCCAGCTACATGTGGGATGGCTGTGTTTTTCCATCTGCTTTGCTCCTTCCCTCTGTCTGCTGGGCTGATGTCCCTGCTGGTTTTTGTTGCTGTCGTGATGAAGGCCCGGTCAGGGTAGCCACAAGCTTTCCAGGCTTCGCTCAAATACTTGCACTCCTTGTGTTTAGCTGAAATGTTGGGGGCACAGCCTCGGTGTGTTGAAGTAGTGTTCTGATGTTGCCCAGCTTACACTCTAATGGGTGATGAGAGTGAAACTGCAGATACTGATCTGCGTGGGCTGGTTTCCTGTAAACTTTAATATCTAGATGTCCATTTTCTTTGACAAGTACTGCACAGCCTATTGTTCTTGACGTCTTCTCATGTAAATTTGATGTTACTATCCACTGAGTTGATGTGTTCTGTGAAGGCTTGTGCCTTGTAGATTTTGATTTTGACCCAGTGTCACCCACGTACCTGAACCAGTGACTGGGTGATGTTCCTCAGACGATATTCAAGGCTGTCCTTTTTACTTCAATGTACTAGTTGGCTACAACAGGAGACACCAGTGAACCCATGGTGTGATCGTGTTTCTGCCTGTAGAAGACCTGTTTGTATTTGAAGTAGGTAGTGTTGAGACAAAGGTCGAGCAGAGACCGGAGTTGAGTGTGGTTCTACTCTCCAGGGTACGATCCTGACATCGCTGCTTTCCAACTGTTTTGATAGCTTCTGAAGTGGGCACGATGTGAATAAAGTGCCCAGGATAGGACACAAGGATCCCACACCCAAACATATACAGAGCAATATTATAAATGCTGTCCGGTTGCCTTGATTTACCGCTGCTTTGATAGTACAGTCAGTGGCCATTTCATTAAGTACACCTACGCACGTGATTACTAATGCAAATATCTAATCAGCCAATCACGTGGCAGCAACTCATTGCTTAAAAGCATGCAGACACGGCCAAGAGGTTCAGTTGTTGTTCAGGTCAAACATCAGAATGGAGGAGAAATGTGATCTGAGTGGCTTTGACTGTGGAATGATTGTTGGTGCCAGACGGGGTGGTTTGAGTATCTCAGAAACTGCTGATCTCCTGGGATTTTCACGTACAAGAGTTGACAGAGAATGGTTCGGAAAAAAAAAACTAAAACACATCCAGTGAGCGGCAGTTCTGTGGGTGAAAACACCTTGTTAATGAGAGAGGTGAGAGGAGAATGGCCAGACTGGTTCAAGCTGACAGGAAGGCGACTGTAACTCAAATTATCATGTGCTATAACAGCGGTGTGCAGAAGAGCATCTCTATATGCACATATCAAATGTTAAAGTGGATGGGTCAC
This sequence comes from Mobula hypostoma, assembly GCF_963921235.1. Classification (NCBI taxonomy): domain Eukaryota; kingdom Metazoa; phylum Chordata; class Chondrichthyes; order Myliobatiformes; family Myliobatidae; genus Mobula; species Mobula hypostoma. The sequence goes on along the minus strand of NC_086126.1, from coordinate 21,174,226 downwards.
AGCAGCAGAAGGCCAGGAATATACAGTCAGTGGCCAGTCCTTTTGGTATAGGAGGTGCTGATGAAGTGGCCACCAAGTACACATGTTTTTTTATATTTACACTTGTGTACGAAATAAATAATCTCCAATTTGAACAAGGTAGATTAGGAAATCAGGAGTTTACCTTTATTAATCTCAGAAGTATATTCGAAAGTCTCCTGACAGTAGGATAGAAGCTGCCCTTCAGCCTGGTGGGATGTGTTCTCAAGTTGTTGAAACGTTGAAGTTGACTCCACATGCACCACTTGCTCGTCCCACACTCTCACCACCTTCTGAGTGAAGAAGTTGCCCCTCACCTTCCCCTTAAACATTTCACCTTTCACCCTTAACCCATGACCTCCAGTTGTAGTCTCAGCCGACCTCAGTGGAAAAAGCCTGCTTGCATGTACCCTGTCTCTACCCCTCACCATTTTGTACACCTTCATCCGATCTGGGTGGTGGGGAGGAGCTACATTCTGGCCAAAGTAGGTATTGGTAATGGCTGGGATCACCTGTCTTCTAAAGACACTCCCCAGAAGACAGCGATGTCAAACCACTTCTGTAGAAAAATCATGCCTCATAAGACCATGATCGCCAATGTCATACATCATGAATGAACTAGCTAATCTCCCCCCCAGTCTTCCACATTCTAGGCGATAAAGTCTGGATCTGTTCACCTTCCCCTATAACTCACCATCCCTGTAAATTTCCCAAGGCAGTGGAGTCTGTGGAGAGGAGGCTGGAGTCCAATAATCCAGAATTTTACTGGGGCCCACTGTTCCCTCCAAGCAAGGCCGTGCAATAGCTGAAATGGTCCTGCACACGTAGTCTTTGTTGCCGCTCAGTTGCAATTTTCTTTTATGTAATTGTTAAATACCCTGTAATTGATTTTGTGTAAATGAATATAATCCATAAATTTTCTAAATAATAAATGAACCTCAACCTCTGAAGCATTTTAGAGCTTCAATGTATTTACATTGTCAGTGTATCAAGTTGCAACAGGGCACGCTGTCGGAGCAGTGCGGCCAGGATAATCAAGGACACGACCCACCCAGCCAACACACTTTTCGTCCCTCTTCCCTCCGGGAGAAGGCTCAGGAGCTTGAAGACTCGTACGGCCAGATTTGGGAACAGCTTCTTTCCAATGTGATAAGACTGCTGAACGGATCCTGACCCGGATCTGGGCCGAACCCTCCAAATATCCGGACCTGCCTCTCGGTTTTTTTGCACTACCTTACTTTCCCTTTTCTACTTTTTATTTATGATTTATAATTTAAATTTTTATTATTTACTGTTGATTTGCACTCCAGGGAGCGTGAAGCGCAGAATTAAATATCACTGTGATGATTGTCCTGACGAAGGGTCTCGGCCCGAAACTTCAACTGTACCTCTTCCTAGAGATGCTGCCTGGCCTGCTGCGTTCACCAGCAACTTTTGTGTGTGTCGCTGTGATGATTGTACGTTCTAGTATCAACTGTCTGGCAACAATAAAGTATAAAGTAACATTGTTACAAATTGTAACACTAAACACAGTATGGAAGTCGGTAGCTTGTTACCTGCTGAACGCCAAAATGGTGTAGTAAAAACATTTTACTTTGCCATTGTGCCTGTCAGTTTCACTGCCTGAGATCATTTACTTCTGGTCTGTGTTTTGAGTTGTGGTCTGTGTTTGTTTGATGTGACCATGTACGAGAAGAACATTTAAAGTGCCACGCAGTTTTTAGGCCGTGTAAAAATTTCCTGCCCAGACCAATGTTTGGTCTCCACAGCTGTAAAAACAATTTGAGGGACTATTACACAGGTTAATAGGTTAATTAGTCTCGTGGGTGTAATTGGGCAGTACAGGCTCGTTGGACTGGTTAGACCTGTTACCAGCTGTATCTCTTTAAAAATACAGGGGTCACCGAACTAAGAGAAGAACAATTTTTTTTCACTCAGACAGGAGGGCTGTGAGGGCTCTGTTGTTAAGTTTATTCAAGACATTAAATTCTGGGCATTAGGGAGAGCTGCAGGTACAGAGGAGGAGCAGGAAAATGGCATCATAAGCCGTGATGGAACAGACACAAGGGATCAAATAACTTTTATCATTCCTAACTGAGCCCAGCACCGGAGTGCAATTAGATAAATAGATAGCTTTATTGACCCGAAGGGAAATTACAGTGTCACAGCAGCTTTACAAGTGCACAGATATGCATACAAATATTAGAAGAGAACTAAGAAAGAATAAAAGATGATTTTCTTGGTAAAATAATTTCTAAGAAAGCACGGCAGCACCTCTATTTCCTCAGGAGTTTATGAAGATTTGACATGACATCTAAAACTTTGACAAACTTCTATAGATGTATTGTGATGGAAAATCCTACAAAAAGTGGTGCATATGGCCCAGTCCATCATGGATAAAGCCCTCCCCACCATTAAGCACATCTACACGGAGTGTTGTCACAGGAAAACAGCATCCATCATCAGGGACCCCACCACCCAGGCCTTGCTCTCTTCTCACTGCTGCCATCAGGAAGGAGGTACAGGAGCCTCAGGTCCCACACCACCAGGTTCAGGAACAGTTATTACCCTCAACCATCAGGCTCCTGAACCAGAGGGGATAACCTCAACTCTGAACTGATTCCATCGGGAAGGAGGTACAGGAGCCTCAGGACTCACACCACCAGGTTCAGGAACAGTTATTACCCCTCAACCATCAGGCTCCTGAACCAGTGAGGATAACCTCAACTCTGAACTGATTCCATCGGGAAGGAGGTACAGGAACCTCAGGTCCCACACCACCAGGTTCAGGAACAGTTATTACCCCTCAACCATCAGGCTCCTGAACCAGAGGGGTAATAACTTTATTCAACTTCACTTGCCCCATGATTGAAATGTTCCTACAACCTATGGATTCACTTTCAAGGACTTTTCATCTCATGTTAGAACACAGAAAACTTACAGCACAATACAGGCCCTTCGGCCCACAACGCTGTGCCAAACACGGTGTCATGTATGTACTTTGATAATGACCTTACTGTGAACTTTCAGATCTGTGTCCTGTGAATTCTCATAGCAAGCTGTCAGGTCAGCAGAAACGGCCAATGTCTGCAGTCCACCATCACTGCAGGACTTGCATGTGCCCAGGACAACGACACAAGAGGGAAATATCACTGCAGACACCACACACCCAGCAAACTACCTTTTTCAAATCTCCCTTCTGCAAAGTGCTATCGGACTACTAAAACAAAAACTTCACATCACCTTCAAAGTTTCTTCTCCCAAGGCAGTTATAGAATATAGAACATAGAACTGCGGCGCATTACAGGCCCTTCAGCCCGCAATGTTGTGCTGACCATGTAACCTACTCTAGAAACTGCCTAGAATTTCCCTAGCACATAGCCCTCTATTTTTCTCAGCTCCACGTACCTATCTAAGAGTCTCTTAAAAGACCCTATTGTATCCATTTCCACCACCATTGCTCCTTACTTTTTGAAGGAGCCTGGCATGGGGAACCTTATCAAATGCCTTACTGAAATCCATATACACTACATCCATTGATCTACCTTCATCAATGTGTTTAGTCACATCCTTAATCTGGTTCGTAAGGCACGACCTGCCCTTAACAAAGCTATGCTGACTATCCCTAATCAGATTATGTCTCTCGAAATGCTCATAAATCAGTTAACCTGATCTACCATTCTTGTTAGCCTCCCCGACTCCCTCTATTTCCCTGGTCACTGAAATACTTTAAACCACTTTTTAAAAAGCTGTTTACATTGTAAATACATGCTGGTATTTCTGTATTTGTGCACATTTTATTCCATATTCTCCTATAATTCCTTATTCTTTATAATTATTGAATGTTGTTGTTTCATGTTGGAAGTCACGCAACACACTTCAGCAAGTTTCTAATACGTGTAAATGCATATGGCAGATAAGGACGATCACTGACCCTTTTTCTTATCTCTTCATTCACAGATGTGTGTGTTGCTGACAATATTGGCCGAGATTATGAATCCATATTTGTCTCTGAAATAGGGAGAAAGTCAAAAGTTAACTGTGTTGTCAAGGTGGAGCACTGTTTCCCCTAATGTACTCGGGTAGCTGAAATGCTCCTGCATGCATAGCCTCTTTTGTCCTGAGGCTAGAATTTTGAAAGCTATGTTAATATAATTGTGAAATACCCAGTTATTAATTATGTGTCAATGAATATAATCCATAGATTTTCAAAAAACATTTTAGTGCTTCAATGCATTTACATTGTCGGTGTTTCAGGTTACAACACTGATACAAATTGTAACAATAAACACAGAATGAAAGTCAGTAGCTTATTGTTAATGAACTGCTGGCCTGCTGAATGCCGACATCGTCTAGTCAAAACATTTTACTTTTGGCCATTGTGCCCATCTGGTGTATGGTGTCTTCCCCCTTCCTTTGCAGTCCTGAAGAAGCGTCTCAGACCAAAACGTCAACTGTTTATTCTTTGCCATAGGTGTTCCTTGACCTCCAGCATTTTTTGAAGGCTGCTTTGACAGCTTGGCATTGTGTACTTGTGTTGGGAGTTGTGGTTTGTGTTTGTTTGATGTGCATATTACAAAATGAAACATCTAAAGTGCCACTCACTTTTCAGGCTGTGTGAAAATTTCCTGCTCAGAGCGATGGTTGGTTCATACAGCTGTTAAAAGAAATTAGAGGGAACATTGGTCTGGAGTTGCATACAGACCAGATAAAGATGGTTGATTTCCTTCTCCAAAGGACACCAGTGAACCTGACGGGTTTTCATGGCATCTGGTCTTAACTGATAAGACTACTTAATTCCAGTTTAATTGATTAAATTTAAATTATCTAGCTGGCAGTTTTGCATCCACAGAGAAGTAGCCCAGACCACTGGACACTGTTTCAGAGATTTAGTAGCCTTTCTGATATGAAATACAGCTAATAATACTTGGATGAGTGCCAATGGGACAGAAATCTATTTGACCCACTCCCTTAATCATGTGTCTCTTACTTTATTAGTGTGTCTATTTATTATATTCGTCCCTGTACCCAATTAAGTGGCCACAGGGGTGGAATCCAGTGTAGCCTTCTGCTGCTGTAGCCCATCCACTCTGAGGTTCGATGTGTTGTGTGTTCAGAGATGCTCTTCTGCAAATGCGGTCATTTGAGTTACTGTCATTTTTCTGTCAGCTTGAACTAGTCTGGCCATTTTCCTCTGACCCCTCTCATTAACAAGGCAATTTACATAAGACATAGAAGCAGGATGAGGCCATCCAGCCCATTGAGTCTGCTCCACCATTCCATCATGACTAATTTATTATCTTCCTCAACCCCATTCTCCTGTCTCATCCCCGTTACCTTTAATGCCCTGAATAATGAAGAACCTAGCATTCTCCGCCTTAAATATACCGAACGACTTGTTTGTGGCAAACAAAACTGCAGCTCACCGGATGAATTTTTTCACACCATGCTCTGTAAGCTCCAGGGACTGTTGTGCATGAAAATCCCAGGAGATCAGTAGTTTCTGAGATACCCAAACCATGCCACCTGGCACCAACAACTAGTCACTCAGATCACATTTCTTCCCCCATTCTGATGTTTGGCCTGAACAACGACTGAACCTCTTGGCCGTGTCTGCGTGCTCTTGTGCATTGAGTTGCTGCCTCATGATTGGCTGATTGGATATTTGTATTAACGAGCATCTGTACCTAATGAAGCGGCCATAGAGTGTATATTCAAGAGTGACTGTCACAGAAAAATCAAAATGTGATGAAATTAAAACAGTACAAATTAGTCAGGGAAAGAGAGGGGTATAGGATCAAAAGTGATCCATTTGTCCCTGTGGGTGTCACTGATGTTCAGAAAAGCTCCAACTGATCACATCCACACTCCTGCCACATCCCCATATCCCTTGAAGTGCTCAGCATCGGAAAAATCCATTGATGTTCCTTCCGGCTCTTATGGAGTAGGAACGAGGAGAGAGGTGTCCAGTTCACTGAAAGTGACGTCACAGGCAGACAGGGTGGTGAACCAGGGCCATGGCACAGGTGGGCAGGGTGGTGAACCAGAGCCATGGCACAGGTGAGCAGGATGGTGAAGCAGGGCTACAGCACAGGCAGACAGAGTGGTGAAGCAGGGCCATGGCACAGGTGGGCAGGGTGGCGAAGCAGGGATATGGCACAGACAGACAGGGTGATGAACCAGGGCCATGGCACAGGTGGGCAGGGTGGTGAACCAGAGCCATGGCACAGGCAGACAGGGTGGTGAACCAGGGCCATGGCACAGGTGGGCAGGGTGGTGAACCAGAGCCATGGCACAGGTGAGCAGGATGGTGAACCAGAGCCATGGCACAGGTGAGCAGGATGGTGAAGCAGGGCTACAGCACAGGCAGACAGAGTGGTGAAGCAGGGCCATGGCACAGGTGGGCAGGGTGGTGAACCAGAGCCATGGCACAGGTGAGCAGGATGGTGAAGCAGGGCTACAGCACAGGCAGACAGAGTGGTGAAGCAGGGCCATGGCACAGGTGGGCAGGGTGGTGAACCAGAGCCATGGCACAGGTGAGCAGGATGGTGAAGCAGGGCTACAGCACAGGCAGACAGAGTGGTGAAGCAGGGCCATGGCACAGGTGGGCAGGGTGGCGAAGCAGGGATATGGCACGCTGGCAATCATCATTCAGGGCATCGAGAAACGAGCTTGGGGTGGACAAGATGTGGGAGAGACCATGTTTAGAATATTGTGTTCAGTTTTGGTCACCTTGTTTTCGGAAAGGTGTCATTAAGATGGAATGAGTGAAGAAAATAGGGTGTTGCTGGGACTCGAGGGACTGAGTTGTACAGAGAGTTTGGACAAGTGGTGAACTTCATTCCTTGCAGAGTAGGAAACATTATCATTTTCTCATTATGTGCCGTGTCGTATGACCTGGGTGATCACGGTCTTTCCATGACCATGATTGTTCTGGGCAAATTTTTCTACAGAAATGGTTTGCCATTGCCTTCTTCTGGGCAGTGTCTTTACAAGACGGGTGACCCCAGCCATGATCAATACCCTTCAGAGATTGTCTGCCTGGTGTCAGTGGTCACATAACCAGGACTTGTGATCTGCACCGGCTGCTCATATGACCATCCACCACCTGATCCCACGGCTTCATGTCACCCTGATCGGGGGCTAAGCAGGTGCTACACCTTGCCCCAGGGTGACCTGCGGGATAACGGAGGAAAGGAGCACCTCACACCTCCTTTGGTAAAGATGTATCTCCACCTCGTCACCCTCATGAGGGTCATAGATAGGATGAATAAGCACAGTACTGTGCAGAAGTCTGAGGCACACATATATATAGCTGGGGTGTCTGAGACTTTTACACAGTCTGTATTACACAGTACTGTGGTAATTTTATGTATTGCACTGTACTGCTGTCATAAGAAAAACAAATTTCATGACGTGTGAGTGATGACAAACCTGATTCTGATCTGGGTCTCTATTGTGGACTGAGAGTGGGAAGGGGGCAGGGAGAGGGGAATCATGGTTGGGAAAAGGGGAAGGGAGAGGGGAGGGAGCGGGAAGCACCAGAGAGACATTCTGTACTGATCAATAAACCAATTGTTTGGAATCAAATGACCTTGCCTGGTGTCTCAGGGCTGGGTGTGTCTGTACCCACCCCTGACACTCCTTCTCTGCCACCTGTCCCCCACCCCTCCCACGGTGCCCCACCCTCTCCTTTGCTCCCGCCAGATTTACAAACTCGCTCCACGTTGACAGAAGTTTTTGGGTACCTAAGACTTTTGCGCAGTACTGTAGTTCTCTGGGAGTGGGGACACAGAAGGCTGGTTGGCGCGCTTGTTGGGCGTTCAGTGTAGAAGTCAGCGTGTGATTGTGATTATGATTGTAACGCTGATGAAACGATATTGTGATTTATCGTGGGCGGTTCTGATATAATGGGTGCCTTTTGACATTATCAACAGCAGTGACTCCAGAGTGACACACACAAAATGCCGGAGGAACTCAGCAGGTCAGGCAGCATCTGTAGAAATGAATAAACAGTCGACGTTTCAGGCTGAGACCCTTCACCAGGACTGGAAAAGAAGGTGGAGGGAGACAGGAAGGAGGATAGAAGGAAGGTGACGGGTGAAGCCAGGTGAGTAGGAGAGGTAAAGGGCTGGAGAGGGAGGAATCTGATAGGCGGGGAGAGGAGGAGGGGACGTGGGGGAGTGATAGGCAGGTGAGAAGAGGTTAGAGGCCAGAGTGGGGAATAGAAAAAGAGAGAAGGGGAGGGGAAAAAATGACCACAATGGCAAATCGATCTTTGTGCCCTCAGGAGGCTACCTGGACAGAAATATAAGGCGTTACTCCACCCCGAGAGTGGCAAAAGAGGAGGCCATGGACCGACATGTCAGAATAGGAATGGAGAAAGGAATTAAAATGAAAGTTCTGCTTTTGGCGGATGGAACAGAGGTGCTCAGAAAAGCAGTACCCAGATCTCACCGATGTAGAGGAGGCCGCAGTGGTCCAAAGGCCAAAGAGGAAAGGTTCCCTGAGTCAGGCTCTCGGAGAACCCGTCAGGACTGAACTCGAACCAGATTAATCTCAAGTGCGTGCTATATTGAAAGCTGTGATCGAATCCAGTTTAATATCACCAGCATATGGCGTAAAATGTGATAACTTAGCGGCAACAGTACATGATCATATAGACAGAAATAAGTAAATCAATTACAGTAAGTGTATATATATATACGTAGTGCAAAAACAGAAATAATGAATGTGGGGTCGTGTTCATGTGTTCAATGTCCATTTAGGAATTGGATGGCAGAGGGGAAGAAGCTGTTCCTGAATCGCTGAGTGTGTGCCTTCAGGCTTCTGTATCTCCTAACCTCATGGTAACAATGAGAAGTCCTGGGTGATGGGGTCCTTAACGATTGACGTCTCCTTTCTGAGGCACCGCTCCTTGAAGATGTCTTGGATACTATGAAGATGGAGCTGACTAATTTTACAACTTTCTGCAGCTTCTTTCGGTCCTGTGTAGTAGCCCCTCCATACCAGACAGTGATGAAGCCTGTCAGAATGCTCTCCACTGTACAACTATAGAAGTCTTTGAGTGTATTTGTTGACATGCCAAATCTCTTCAAACTCCTAATGAAGTATAGCCGCTGTCTTGCCTTCATAACTACATTGATATGTTGGGATCAGGTTAGATCCTCAGAGATCTTGACAACCAGGAACTTGAAACTGCTCTCTTTCTCCACTTCTGATCCCTCTGTGAAGATTGGTATGTGTTCCTTCGTCTTACCCTTCCTGGAGTCCACAATCAGCTCTCTCGTCTTACTGACGTTGAGTGCCAGGTTGTTGCTGCAGCACCACTCCACTAGGTGGCATATCTCACTCCTGTACGCCCTCTCGACACCGCCTGAGATTCTACCAACAATGGTTGTATAGTCAGCAAATTTGTAGATGATATTTGAGCTATGCCTAGCCACACAGTCATGAGTGTAGAGAGAGTAGAGCAGAGGGCTAAGCACACACCCCTGAGGTGCGCCAGTGTTGATCGTCACCTCAAGAGGAGATGTTATCACCAATCCACACAGATTGTGGTCTTCCAGTTAGGAAGTTGAGGATCCAATTACAGAGGGACGTACAGAGGCCCAGGTTCTGCAACTTCTCAATCAGGATTGTGGGAATGATTGTATTAAATGCTGCGCCTTAGTCGCTGAACAGCATCCTGACGTAGGTGTTTGTATTGTCCAGGTGGTCTAAGGCCATGTGAAGATCTATTGAGATTATGTCTGCGTGGACCTATTGTGGTGATGGGCAAATTGCAGTGGGTCCAGATAGCAAATTGCAGATAGTATAATACTGTGTGTGTGTATATATATATATGTCCATGTCAGACAGAATCAGGTTTATCATCACTCACATATATCATGTTTTTTTTGTGGCAGCAGTACAGTGCAATGTGTAAAATTACTACAGTACTGTGCAAAAGTCTTAGGCACCCAAGCTACATACTTGTGCCTCAGACTTTTACACAGTACTGTAAACTAAAGAAATCAATAAATGAAGCTACATAGCGAATCCTTGAGTTTTTCGAACTACTTGCATTTAAAAAATCATTATAGTTGTCCAGCAAAGTAATTGTTCAGTGAGCTACATCTCATAAGACAACATAGCTCACTAATGACACAAAGGTTGGGGGTGTTGTGGATAGTGTGGAGGGCTGTCAGAGGTTACAACAGGACATTGGTAGGATGCAAAACTGGGCTGAGAAATGGCAGATGGAGTTCAACCCAGATAAGTGTGAGGTGGTTCATTTTGGAGGTCAAATATGATGTCAGAATATAGTATTAATGGTAAGACTCTTGGCAGTGTGGAGGATCAGAGGGATCTTGGGGTCCGAGTCCATAGGACACTCAAAGCTGCTGCACGTGTTGACTCCGTGGTTAAGAAGGCATACGGTGTATTGCCCTTCATCAATCGTGGAATTGAGTTTAAGAGCCAAGAGGTGATGTTACAGTTATATAGGACCCTGGTCAGACCCCACTTGAAGTACTGTGCTCAGTTCTGGTCACCTCACTACAGGAAGGATGAGGAAACTATAGAAAGGGTGCAGAGGAGATTTACAAGGATGTTCCCTGGATTGGGGAGCATGCCTTATGAGAATAGGTTGAGTGAACTTGGCCTTTTCTCTTTGGAGTGATGGATGATGAGAGGTGACCTGATAGACGTATTTAAGATGATGAGAGGCATTGATCGTGTGGATAGTCAGAGGCTTTTTCCCAGGGCTGAAATAGCTAACACGAGAGGGCACAGTTTTAAGGCGCTGGGGCGTAGGTACAGAGGAGATGTCAGGGGTAAGTTTTTTACGCAGAGAGTGGTGAGTGTGTGGAATGGGCTGCCGGCCACAGCGGTGGAGGTGGATATGATAGGGTCTTTTAAGAGACTCCTGGATAGGTACATGGAGCTTAGAAAAATAGAGAGCTATGGGTAACCCTAGATGGTTTTTGTCAGTTTTTCAGTCTTGGTTTGTCTTGTGTTTCTGTGATATCATTCTGGAGGAACATTGTATCATTTCTTAATGCATGCATTACTAAATGACAATAAAAGAGGAGTGAGTGTCCTCATATTCTAATCTAATAATCTAATATCTAAAGTAAGTACATGTTCAGCACAGCCTTGTGGGCCAAAGGGTCTGTATTGTGCTGTAGGTTTTCTATGTTTTCTATGTTTTTCAACGGCCATGAGACCATAAGACAAAGGAACAAAATTAGGCCATTTGGCCCATCAAGTCGGCTCATGGCTCGTCCTTTTTTTGCTCCTCCTCAACCCCAATTTTCCGTCCGTGGACTCACTTTACACCGCACGCTGTCGGAGCAGTGCTGCCAGGATAATCAAGGACACGACCCACCCAGCCAACACACTTTTCGTCCCTCTTCCCTCCGGGAGAAGGCTCAGGAGCTTGAAGACTCGTACGGCCAGATTTGGGAACAGCTTCTTTCCAATGTGATAAGACTGCTGAACAGATCCTGACCCAGATCTGGGCCGTACCCTCCAAATATCCGGACCTGCCTCTCGGTTTTTTTTGCGCAACCTTACGTTCCATTTTTCTATTTTCTATTTATGATTTATAATTTAAATTTTTAATGTTTACTAATTTTAACTATTTTTAATATTTTTAGTATTTAATATTTGTAATCCAGGGAGTGGGAAGCGCAGAATCAAATATCGCTGTGATGGTTATACATCCTAGTACCAATTGTTTGGCGACAATGAAGTATGAAGTATAAACTTAACTTGAACTTGAAGACGCCCTCCTGGCTGATCCACGATGTTACTGATTCAGAGCAACAGAGGGCAGCAGAGACTGGAAAACAGATTCAAGATTGTTTAACGTCATTTCTGGTACACGAGTGAAAAGGGGGACAAAACCATTGTTGCACCAGACGCGATGCAGCACAAGGTAGCGCAATAAGATAAAGAATGCAATATAATAATTTGCAATTAATATGAATATGTATAATCGCCACATATAAGCAAGATACATACATTGATTGTATGTCCATAAAGTGACACGAGGCACAGGACTGTCTGTACGTAAGGTGACTCTGACAGGCAATGATAAAGTAGTGGTGTTTGGGGGTTTGGAGGGCTGGGTTAGTGGGTAGGGGTGTTGATCAGCCTCACTGCTTGGGGAAAGTAACTGTTTTTGAATCTGGTGGTCCTGGTGTGGATGGTACGCAGCCTCCTCCCTGATGGGAGTGGGACAGACTGTCCCTGAGCAGGGTGGGTGGGATCCCTCACGATGATACTGGCCCTTTCTGCATACAGCATATGAGGGCAGGCTGATGTCAGTGGGGCGTTGGGCAGCATTGACGACCCGCTGTGGAGTGCCACAGGGCAGTGTCCGTATGGTGCAGTGATGCAACATGTCAGGGCTCTGTCTACTGCGCGCGGGTAGATGGATGTCAGTGTGGGTGTGCACAGTCCAGCTCTCTTCAGCCCCGCAGAGAGCTGGTGAGCTTCCCTGATTGTGTGTAACATGTCGGGGGAGATGTGCACTGCCAGGAGTTTGCAGCCGTGTGCAGTTGCCATCGCTGTGCTGCCGACTTAAACCAGGACGTGCGGGTTCTCCCGGAGTCAATAACCATCTCGCTCGTCTTGTTGACACTGAGGGAGATATTATTTGCCTGGCACCAGGCCTCAGGCTCTTCCACTTTCTCTCTGTAGGCCGTCTCATCGTTGTTGGTGATGAGCCCCACCACAGTCGTGTCATCGGCGGACTTGATTGCTCGGGTGTTTGTCCGTGCAGTCGCGTGTGAACAGGGTGTACAGCAGTGGGTCAGCACACGGCCCTGGGGGTCTCCCGTGTCTGAACAGCGTGTACGGCGGTGGGTCAGCACACGGCCCGGGGGGTCTCCCGTGTCTGATCAGAGTGTATAGCAGTGGGTCAGCACACGGCCCTGGGGGTCTCCCGTGTCTGAACAGAGTGTACAGGTGTGGGTCAGCACATGGCCCTGGAGGTCTCCCGTGTCTGAACAGAGTGTATAGCAGTGGGTCAGCACACGGCCCTGGGGGTCTCCCGTGTCTGAACAGAGTGTACAGGTGTGGGTCAGCACATGGCCCTGGAGGTCTCCTGTGTCTGAACAGAGTGTATAGCAGTGGGTCAGCACACGGCCCTGGGGGTCTCCCGTGTCTGAACAGAGTGTACGGCAGTGGTCAGCACACGGCCCTGGGGGTCTCCCGTGTCTGAACAGAGTGTACAGGTGTGGGTCAGCACACGGCCCTGGGGGTCTCCCGTGTCTGAACAGAGTGTATGGCAGTGGGTCAGCACACGGCCCTGGGGGTCTCCCGTGTCTGAACAGAGTGTACGGCAGTGGTCAGCACACGGCCCTGGGGGTCTCCCGTGTCTGAACAGAGTGTATGGCAGTGGGTCAGCACACGGCCCTGGGGGTCTCCCGTGTCTGAACAGAGTGTACGGCAGTGGTCAGCACACGGCCCTGGGGGTCTCCCGTGTCTGAACAGAGTGTATGGCAGTGGGTCAGCACACGGCCCTGGAGGTCTCCCGTATCTGATCAGAGTGTACAGCAGTGGGTCAGCACACGGCCCTGAGGGTCTCCCGTGTTGAGGATGATGGGGAGTGAGGAGAGGTTGCGCATCCTGACACTCTGAGCTCTGTTGGTTAGGAACCCAGTGCCCAGTTGGACAGTGGTGTGTTTAGGCCGAGGAGTAGAAGCTTGTTCACCAAGTTCTGTGGGGCAACAGTGCCAACTCTCAAACTGAAACCGAGGAACAGCACTCTGACAGAAGTGTCCCTGGTTTCGAGGTGTGTCAGGGCCAGTGAAAGTCAGATGTTGTCAAGCGGTCCTGTCAGTAAGCGTATTGCTGAGTGTCCAATGTGACAGGATTGGAGTTTTTGACATCAGCAGCCATTCAAAGCTCTTCGTGACGATTGTACTCGGTGCCTCCGAGCAGTGGTCATTCAGTTCTGAAGCTGCAGAGTTCTTTGGTAGATGGATGATGGAGGCTGATTTGAAGCACGTGAGGACAGCAGCCTGGATGAGTGAAGTGTTGAAGATGTCTGTGAAGATGTCAGTAAGCTGGTGTGCACACTCCCTCAGTATCAGCCTGGGACGTTTGTCTGGTCCGGCCGCCATACAGGGGTTGACTGTCTGCAGAGCCCCTCTCAGATCCTCTGCCGTTACAGACGGTGGGGAGGGTGGCTCTTGTGGCTGCCGTTGTGTTGCAGGCCTCGGAGTTACCCCTGGTCGCCAGGGAGGTGTCATCTCCCGGTTTCAGATGACGGTGGTGAAGCGCAGTGAAGAGGCAGAGCCCGGGCCTGAGAGCCAAAGTTCAAAGTTCAAAATACATTTATTATCAAAGTACGTATACATTATACAATCATGAGACTCATCTCCTTACAGGCAGCCACAAAACAAGAAATCCAAAAGAACCCATTAAAAGAAAATATCCAACAAACACCCAACGTGCAGGGAGGAGTGAAAAAACAAATTGTGCAAATGGTAAAATTGAGCAACACACACAAACTGCTGGAGGAACTCAGCAGGCCAGGCAGCATCTGTGGAAAGGAATAAACAGTCAACATCATGCCCCAAAGCATCGACTGTACTCTTTTCCTAGATGTTGCCCGGCCTGCTGAGTTCCTCCAGCATTTTGTGGGTGTTGCTCGGATTTCCAGCAACTGCAGGTTTTCTCTTGTTAGCAAACAGCATTCAGGATGAAAGTGAGTTTCAGGCATGAAGCCTGGAGCAGGCCCGCAGGCTCACAGTGGAGCAAACCATTGCGGAGGCCACAGGCATGAAGCCCAGAGTAGGCCCATAGCCTTGGCCTCAGTCCATCACACAGTGGAGCAAACCCAGACATCCCACCTCTCCCGGAAGTTCTGGGAGTCTCCCACATATTAATAGTGGCTCCCTGATGCCCGCAAATTATATACAATGTCCCGGAATTCACAAGTGACCTGACTTGGTCCAATCAAGCAGAGTTCACTGCCAAGAAGGCCCACCAACGCCTTTACTTCCTGAGAAAACTAAAGAAATTTGGCCTGCCCCCCTAAAACCCTCACTAATTTTTATAGATGCACCGTAGAAAGCATTCTTCTAGGGTGCATCACAACCTGGTATGGAAGTTGTCCTGTCCAAGACCGGAAGAAGCTGCAGAAGATCGTGAACACAGCCCAGCACATCACACAAACCAATCTTCCGTCCGTGGACTCACTTTACTCCGCACGCTGTCGGAGCAGTGCTGCCAGGATAATCAAGGACACGACCCACCTAGCCAACACACTTTTCGTCCCTCTTCCCTCCGGGAGAAGGCTCAGGAGCTTTAAGAGTCATACGGCCAGATTTGGGAACAGCTTCTTTCCAATGTGATAAGACTGCTGAACGGATCCTGACCCGGATCTGGGCCGTACCCTTCAAATATCCGGACCTGCCTCTTGGTTTTTTTGCACTACCTTACTTTCCCTTTTCTATTTTCTATTTATGATTTATAATTTAAATTTTTAATATTTACTCATTTTTACTCTTTTTAATAGCGAGAGAGACCACGAGATCGAGCACGAGAGAGAGAGAGAGAGAGAGAGCAAGAGAGAGAGACCACAAGAAAAGGATACTTGTTGTCAAAAATTCAGTGACTTGGAAAACAGATTAAAAATGGAGGAAATTATTCCAAAGTTATAAAAGGAAAAAGGAATTGTTGCAAAGCGAATTATTTATATTCGGATTATTAAACGAAAACATGGAAACAAATTTAAAAGTTAAGCATGCGATAATTAATATTCTTAAATAAGAGGATTTTAGTCTTACAAATGATGCAGATGAAATTAATGTAACTGAGATGATGCAATTACTTGAAAACGGTGTGATAAAAATTAGGGAGAACTGCAGTTTGCGGCTGCTCTCTAATGAGCACATATGCAAGAGGAATTACCATTACAGAGTGAAACAAATAGAGATATGCAGGCTGAACTAGATTGTTTAAAGCAAAGTGCTCCAGGACGTATTTGGTCAAAGACGGGAGCCGAGCAGGTGGCGGTAATGCACCTTAAAGCTGGTTTGCCAACCACCATTAAACAAAAAGGAGAAGAAGAAGAAGCAGCCTCATTTGATGGACCTTTCCCTTCCCTTCCCTTTCCTTCAGAAGCCTTTGCCTGAAGCCTTGCCTACAACCTCGTCTGTATCGCTGTCAAGTTCTACAGCCGGAGCAAGACCGGAGCCTTGCTGTGTCTAGATAAGGAACTGTCTATCGCTGTTTGGAACTGTCTCTGTGTCCACGTCTTCGCTAGGTAGGTCCGGCAGTTTGCCGCCACTTTGTGTTGGGAACCGTCTCTGTGTCCACGCCTTCGCTAGGTAGGTCTGGCCGTTTGCCGCTACCTTGTGTTGAGAAACCGTCTCTCTGTGTTCTGTGTACAAGTCCCGGCCCGACATCCTGCTCCCTAGGAGGGGTCCTGACTCTGTGTAGAGCCCCGGCCCCAAGTCCTGTTCCCAAGGAGGGGTCCTGGCTCTGTGTTCCGTGTACGAGTCCCGACCCTAAGTCTCAGTTCTACCAAGACCAAGTCTCTGTGTTCCTGTTCTGCCAAGACCAAGTCCTTGTGTTTCCTGTTCTCCCAAGACCAAGTCAAGGCTTCGGGGTCTCATCCTGTCCTTGTGCCTTGCCCAGCCCAGGAGTACCTCGTCCTGCCCAGGAAAGCCTCGAAGAATCCAAGCCTCGTCCCGTCCTGTAGCCACGTCATGTCTTTGCCTAGTCTGGAGTCCGAGCCCAAGTCAAGACCTAGGTTCTGGGTCCTTGCTCCATCTCTGGCTCGGAGTCCATGCCCAAGCCTCGAGGAACCCAAGCCATGTCCAGTCCTGTCGCCACGTCATGTCCTCACCTAGTTCCGGGGTCCGAGCCCGAGTCAAGACCCAGGCTCTGGGTCCTTGTCCAGTCTCCGGCTCGGAGTCCAAGCCCAGGCTCCCAGTTCCCAGTTCTTTGTCCTGGTCCTGCTTGCCTAGCCAATGTCCTAGCCCAAGTCGGTGTTCTTGTCCCAGCTCTGAGTCTGCATCCAGTCTCGTCCCTAACTCTAGTCCTAGTCCTGTTCCTAGTACATCAGTGTCTGTGTCTTGCATTTGGGTCCGCATTCAAAGCTCCCCTTATGACAAAAGGTTGAGTATGAGCTGCATCGAGGTGATGGGGACCGGCGATGAAAGCGAGGAAAGGCCTGAGGTTTGATTGATATAAACACCAGGCTATTCCAATAGTTTAGCATACTTTACGTATATGGTTTCAATTTAGAAAAATTTTTGGGTTGAACCAATTTATTTTAGCAAGTCCTATTATATCTAATTTCTTTTTTCAACCTTCCACTATGGATCAAGCTTACTTTGATTGGAAAATCAAAGGTATAGTACAAATTCGTGATTTATTTTTGGATAATTGTTTTATGTCCTTTGATCAACTTTCTAATAAATATTATTTACCCAGATCTCACTTTTTTAGATACCTACAGGTTAAAAACTTTTTAATTACTGTTTCTGCTAATTTTCCACACTTATATCCAATGGATATTTTGGAAAAATTTTAGATTTAAATCTCTCTCATTGTTGTAGCAATTATTTATAATATAATTATGAATTTATGTCCTGATGTATCTAATAAAATTAAAACTGATTGGGAAAGAGAACTTAAGATTATTATACCGATTGAAAAATGGGAAAAAATTCTTCAATTAGTTAATTCATCTTCTATATGTGCTAAACATGCATTGCTACAGTTTAAAGTAGTGCACAGGCCTCATATGTCCAAAGATAAACTACCTCGTGATTACTCTTATATAAATCCTATGATGTCATTCCGAGATAGCTTCTTTACCTCATATGTTTTGGTCATGTCCTTTGTTGGAAAAATATTGGAAAGATATTTTTGATATTATTTCAACGGTTTTGAATATAGACTTACAACCTCACCCAATTACTGCTATTTTTGGGTTACCAATGATAGAATCAAATCGTCGGATGATTGCATTTCTTACTCTAATGGCTAGAATATTCATTTTGCTGAATTGGAAAGAGATTAACCCTCCTACTAGATTTCACTGGTTTTCACAAACTATGTTGTGTTTAAATTTGGAAAAAATTATAAGTGTGGTTTATGACCCCTCCATTAAATTTGAAAAAACTTGAGGCCATTTATTCAGCATTTTCATATGATGTAATTTGACCATTTCCAAACTTATTTTACTTCTCTGTAGTGTTGGTTGAGAGGAACGGAGTCGTCTACACTAAGGTTTTCTTTTCTCCCATTTTTTACGATGTTAAAACAGCCCAGGTCATTTTTTTTAGTTTAGTTGATTAATTCTGTTTAGATTAGTTTTTTTAACTAAAAAAACACCGGGCGGTTATTTTTTTTCCCCTTTTTCATGATTTTTGTCTAGATATTTCTTTTTGTTCTGTATTATTCATTGGCATCCTATATGATTGGGAGTTTTGTCAATTAAGCATTATTTGGTTTTATAATTACTCATGTTAATTATAGCAATGTATTCCCAATAACTTTGTACTATTATTATGTCATGTTTATATTTTATGAAACTAATAAAAAGATTGAAAAAGAAAGATAGGAACACTGGACTGAATTGAAAAGGTTGAGTTCGAGCTGGATCGAGGTGATGGGGACCGGGTACGACAGCGAGAAAAGGCCCGAGGTTTGATTGATATAAACACCGGGCTGAATTGAAAAGGTTGGGTTCGAGCTGGATCGAGGTGATGGGGACCGGGTACGACAGCGAGAAAAGGCCCGAGGTTTGATTGATATAAACACCGGGCTGAATTGAAAAGGTTGGGTTCGAGCTGGATCGAGGTGACGGGGACCGGGTACGACAGCGAGAAAAGGCCCGAGGTTTGATTGATATAAACACCGGGCTGAATTGAAAAGGTTGGGTTCGAGCTGGATCGAGGTGATGGGGACCGGGTACGACAGCGAGAAAAGGCCCGAGGTTTGATTGATATAAACACCGGGCTGAATTGAAAAGGTTGGGTTCGAGCTGGATCGAGGTGATGGGGACCGGGTACGACAGCGAGAAAAGGCCCGAGGTTTGATTGATATAAACACCGGGCTGAATTGAAAAGGTTGGGTTCGAGCTGGATTGAGGTGATGGAGACCGGGTACGAGAACGAGGGAAGACCCGAGGTTGATTGATATAAACAACTGGCTGAATTGAAAAGGTTGGGTTCGAGCTGGATCGAGGTGATGGGGACCGGGTACGAGAGCGAGGAAAGACCCGAGGATTGATTGATATAAACACCGGGCTGAATTGAAAAGGTTGGGTTCGAGCTGGATCGAGGTGATGGGGACTGGGTACGAGACCGAGGAAAGACCCGAGGTTTGATTGATATAAACACTGGGCTGAATTGAAAAGGTTGGGTTCGAGCTGGATCGAGGTGATGGGGACCGGTACGAGAACGAGGAAAGACCCATTGTTTGGACGATCGAAGCACAAGGTCAGATTGAAAAGGTCAGGCTGATGGGACCGGAGGTGAGGACAGGTCGATTCTGCTCGCTGTCCCACGAGATCTACCTGACCCTGCGTTGAACCGACGCTGGGGCCCGTCTCTG